>NW_020955854.1:814363-871686 GCF_003031625.1 Empidonax traillii
CATGGTCCTGATGTTGTGTTGCTAAAATAATGTTTGAACTCAGTTGGGTCTATATGTTTGTTATATTATTGGATGTTAAAGGGCAGTGACTATAACCAGTCATTACAACAAAATCCTCCACAGGGTGCGAAAGGCTGTGAATGGTAAAGAAGTGCTTTTTAAAATATGAAAGCATTTTAACAGGGTATAAATAGGAATTTTCAGGCTCAGAGTTAGATTTTTCTGCAGAAATAAACTCCTTTAACCTAATAAAAAATATCTCCTTCTCATTAACATTAAAGCAATACTGTGAATAATTGAAAACTGTAGATTGTCATCCTGTAACAAGAAAATATTTTCTGTTTCTTTATTAGTAAATAGCGATACAATAATTTTTTTTTTCCCATTTTTGTCCAGCTAAGTTGCTCAGCATAGTTCTGTTCTGTCTTTGTGCAGTAATTTTGTTTTGATTGGTAAGTAGGAGCTCTAAACCATTTAGATTAAGGCCATAGCTCTAAGCTTACAATTTCTGTGGCTCATTACTATTCTTTAGCAGCAAACATGTATATAACTTAAAGGAGGTATATTGCCTGTTTCACTACATCTCTGCTTTATCTGGTATCCTACTGCTAAGGACAGCTTCACAGAAAAGACCATTTAGTGGATATATTTGAAAATGTATCATTTAAATTATTAGTCTGAATACCATAAATATGTAGATCAGAACAAATAATTTTCCTGTGTAATGTATTTTTGAGAGAGAGTTTTACATACAGATGGTCTGATATTTTAATCACTTAGGGCTACGTTCAGTCAAAAAAATAGACAGACTATGCCATATTTGGTTAGCAGATTAAGGCAGGCTTCCTAACTTGTTCAGGTAGCTGTAGCAAGAGAGAGAGTGAAGCACTGTGCCTTGCATGCCAGAGAGCAAAGCAGGGAAATTGGCTCTGTTTGCCAGAACTTGTGCGAATCATCTTTAATTTTGTAATTCGTAACAGTATTGCTCATCCTGAATATCTGAAACCATTGTATATAGAATTGCTAAAGCTCAGTCTGTGGAAATGTCACATAGACACTGAATTTCTGATTTTCATATAAGCAAAGTCTTGTGTAATTAAAATTGCAAATGCGTTTTAATGCTGTTGTTCTAGTTCAGCATTTTTCACTGCTAAGAGCGCTTGCTGTCTTCGTAGCTTTTGTTTTTTGGCATACTTCAACAAATGTTACGTGGGTCTCAGCAAACTATATCAAA
Source organism: Empidonax traillii (assembly GCF_003031625.1). Lineage (NCBI taxonomy): Eukaryota > Metazoa > Chordata > Aves > Passeriformes > Tyrannidae > Empidonax > Empidonax traillii. The sequence continues at coordinate 815,598 of NW_020955854.1, forward strand.
TGTACATACTATTACCTGCTGAAAATCCTTTAACTTAATTAACTTCTGTGCAGTGTACTCAAGTCTTCTCACAGAGCTTTTCACTTTTTGTTGCTCATTGTATGAGCCAGGTCAAATGCTACCTGGGTATGTACAGAGGCACAGTAAAGCTGTAACCTGGGAAGAATCTCTTTCCAGCCCATACTGAATGGCTGTTGCTTCAGGATCCTAGGTACTAACTGATGGGTCAGAATATTCTGCTTATGGCGATCCTGGAAATCTCCAGGTTCGCATCACTGTGATGTGTACAGAAATTCAGGCACTGCAACAGAAATCTTGAAGTCACAGAGGATCACATGGTATTTAGGATGATGATAAGATCAAGATAAATTTCAGGAAGGAAGGAAAGTTTATGTTTCTCAGAGACGTAGGAGTAGTGACATTTTGTGTGGGGATAATTTACTGAGGTTAGGAGACTTCCTTAATATCACAAGTCTGAGGGAATTTTCCAAAGCGTTATACTAAACCCACGACAAGAGGATAACGAAGTAAAATTAGTTGTTTTTGTTTAAATTATGATTTTTAAATTATTTTACATTTCAAGACCTGTAGAGGATAGTAATTCTGATTGGGAGTGGGGCTTGTGTGGGGGGTTTTTTTTTGGTTTATTTCTTTGGGTGATGAGTTTTTTGATGCATGTCTTGGATAATCCAGAAAGTACAGTTTTGTATCTGGCTATTGTAATACTATGTGAGAAATTAAGTTCTGTATTGACATTAAAGGCACTTAAAATACATGTGCTTTAAATGCTGATGCAAAAGTAGTAGGGTTTTAGCTTTGTGGGGTTTTTTTTTCCCTGTTCTGAAGAAACTATAATACATACTACTACTCATAATATATGGTACTTGAAGCAGCTTGGAAAAGAAGCAGAAGGGAGATTGGTACTCTTGCTGCTAATAATTAACAGTAAATAAAATAATGTGAGAGGGTAAAACACACGGAGGAAGCAGGACAAGAGGATTAGCATGGGATTCAGTGTGCATGCAGTTTTTACCAGCCCAAATGGTACAAGAGGGAAGTCTGCCTGCCTGAATTGAACTGCAGGAGCAAAAGAGAATAAAGAGATAGAACTGCATATAAATACACTCCTTTGAGATAGATTGGTTGTGTATGATGGAGGCCAGAGAAACAAGAATTATGTAAAACATTTCTTTACTGTGCTGAAAATGGAGTGAATGGTAGAATTATGAACTAGCAAAGGACAGTGAAATGATCACTGAGGAAACAGATGTTGTTAGCAATAATCTCTTGGGAATCCAGAAACTCTTTAGGGTGTGTGCAGTAACCCATTGGAAATGATTGAGAAAAAAATGCAAATGTGTTGCAGCACTCACCATAGGCCTACACACAGATTTCCCAGTTATTATATCAAGTGTTGTCACAATTTAGCAGTACAGTATGTTCTGTATAAGGTGTATTTGAATTTGGTAATGAGCTGCTAGTTTATCCAAATGACCCCAACAGAGAATGCTGTGCTGAGTACCAACAAGTGAACTAGTTTCAGGATTTGACAAAGCAGTGTGTGATACTCTAGATCACAGTGGTAAATAAGGGGAAAACCAACAATTAGATGGTGTGTGAGGGGGTATTTTTAATGGAGATTTTCAGAGATTTTTGAGGGTTTGGTCCTCTGTAACTAGGGCAACTAATTTTAGATGGAAAATTTTAGAACTACTTAAAATTTTGGTCAGAAATTAGTTCATTATTGTATCAGGACTGGAGACCTAGGCTCCAGAGTATCTTGCAGACCCTAAAACTGAACTCACTTGTGCTACAACAGTGGATTAACTTCTGTTTCATCTGAACTACTGTTTAGCAGTAGCAATAACAACTTTAAAAATATTTTTACTATTTGACGCGACAGAATAATCCAAAATAGTTGTTGCTTGGTTAATTCCAATCTGTTACTCAATTTAGGTGTTTTCCTGCATTTTACCATGCTCAGTAATCACTTGAAACCATAAGCAGAAGTTGTGCATCTGAAGCACATGAACTGGTCTCTGTTATGTGCAATAAGCTTCCATAGTCTTGACAGATACAGTCCTCTGTGTCTTCTTTTCCCACTTCAATAGATTTATAATTAATAATAATCAATATTTGCACGTCAAAAGACTTTTCAAACCTTAGTTGGAAAATCTGTAGCTTGCAATCCTGTATGAACTTTCAGGACACCCTTAAACATTAGTCCTTGTTGGTGAATGCCAATTATTCTAGTAATTTTCCTTGTTGTGTTATAGCTGTTGCTGATCTGAAGGAGATTAGATGAAAAACAGCGAGTTTGTTGATTTCTTTCTCTGCTGTTTATGGAACTAGAAAATTGTTTTGTAATTCTTCACAGTAGATATTTGCATGAGTGAGGACTGCATGTCTGTGACACCTCTGCAGTTTGCAGCCGTGGTATTGAAATGGGACAGCATTTTTAGCACTTGGTAGCAATTACTGGTATCTTAATTCACATATCTATCTATATATATACACAGACACAAATATAAATAAAGCAGTAGAACAAAACTTCTCATTCTCCCTTTGCTGTGTTCAGCACCTTAGTGATAGAAATTTCATGGTTTTCCATTTTTTTATGTATCTTTTGTTTCAAGCAAATGCTGCATTAGAAAGATTATTACTAGTTCTTAATACTTTTGCTTGCCCATGGCTGTTCACTTCTGCTGATATTGCTTCCCTTGGCAAATATGTCGCTGTCTAACCTGAAAAAATTAAATTCCTCATATCCCTTCACACTGATAAAGTGATAATTCACCTATGAAGAACTTCATTGGATTAATATTACTTTTCTTATCCTTTTCGGCAGTGCTGTACTTGCTTTCCTGTGTTTTCATGTTAGTTTTTTATCCTTGCAAAAAACTGGCAAGGACAAGAACATATTGCCATTTTTTTGCACTTCCTCTCAAATTTGAGCACTGTGTAGACTTGTATCACTTGCTGCAGTTCGTTGCAAAAGAATGCATTGTATTTTTGTGTCATTTTCCAGACACAGTTTTAGACTTTGTTTATTTGTATGTTATTACTCCAGAACAGTTTTTTAGCTACTCTTTTGCCCATAGCCTTCTCTTATCTCATAGGATCTTAGGTTGCTTATGAGATTAGAAAACGTTGGCACACTTGCCTGCACATTATGATGATTCTTGACTCATAATGTGTCAAGATGACACTCAGGGTGTGTCTTTCTGAGTATTTTGGTCCAAAACAGTCTGATCATGTTTCATGTACTTCATAGTATTGAAGACGTTTAGGCAACTGGTAGTATTTCTAAATTTGACATATTCTTTACCTGTTGCTTGAAGTTAACTGATACCTTCCTATTGCCCATTAACAAACAAAAAAAGAAAAGAAAAAAAGAACCAATTTTGTGTTCATTGAGAGGAAGCATTATTTGTTTACTAGTGCTCAATAATAATTTGAAGTGCTTTGTGAAATTACTTTTTTCCCTACATATTTCTGTTATTTTAAAGTCTCTTTTATTTATTATTCTTAGTGAATACTGTTTCAGCTTTCTATTTCCTGAAATTGCATAGGGTCATGAAGCTTGACTTAATAGTATCTGTAACCTAATCTGTGTATCGTAATTTCTGTGTAAGACAGGAACAAGTTCCAACAACTAGTTTAAATGTCCCAAGCCTTGTAATACACTTCTTGCCTTATAATCTAAGTGATCACAGGGTCAAAAGTATAAATTGTTTTGGTTTGCAGTGAGGTTGTTGCTTAGACACATGCCAGTTTATGCATGGTAATGAGGCAATTTGTTATTGTATGTTAATCTGCTATTTTTCTATTTTAAAAGTATAATGAATGCTTGATAGGTTGAAATAAATTTGCATAAACTATTATGGGTCAAATTCATGGATCTTCTCTTTCAGAGTTTGTAATGAGACATGAAAATTTTAATGAGACATTCCAAAAGAAATAGGTTCTTAATATGTTTCTATGAATGTGTCTGTAAAACGTATTATGAGAAATGGAACAAGAAGAGAACAAGGCTCTCTATAGTGTTTGCTCTCATAGGAGATTTTTAAAAACAACCAAATAACCCTTCAGGACAGCTACTTACACTGTTTCTTCTCTGACTAAATCCAAATGCCATTGAAGTGACCTTCGGGAAAAGATTAGAAATGGAGAAATCAATTGGGAATTTATAAAATTTTATTAGTTTATGATATGAGACATCTGCAGGATCTCAGTCAATAGACAAAGGCATTTGCTGACTCAGTGTAAGAAAAGGGCTAAACTGTGGCTCAGAGCACTAGCACCCACAATATGATGTTGCTTATGTCAGTTACCACACATAAACAATGCATGAACAAAATTCAAGTCTGGTCACCACTGCCAAATTTGCCAAATTTACTGATTTTTACTGGCTTGGAGAGTTTGGCCTGTGTATCAGTTAGTTTTGGAGGCAGACAATGGTGTCTGACCACATTTACTTAACAGTGTCGATATAGGTTAAATGAGTGACTGCAAATGAAGTAAACAGCTCATCTTTGTTCATCTCTGTTAGCTAATGGTGAATTTATGTACTGCTTAATCTAGTTCAGTGTACATAATGTAAATAATGGCTTCTTTGAACAGAATTTAAAACTTGGACCTGTTTGTGAATTTAGCTCCTCATTTCTGAAAGTTGTTGTTTACAGAATTATGTACTTATGCAACCCATAGTAACAGAATAAGAAAATCTAGGTATAGAGTATTTTTTAAAGTGCTGAGCAATAGCACAAAAGATAATAATTTCTATTATAAAAGATTGTTGCAATTATGAGATCAATCAAATTCTATGTTATAAGTATTGATGGAGCAGTAATTTATTTTAAAATTAAGGCATTTTGAAAGATAATACAAAATTACTAAATAATATCAGAAAAGCCAAGTTACTGGACAATTTTCCAGAAGCTTGCCTGAAAAAAGAATTGCTGAATCCATGCTGTCATGTCCTCTCAATGATGCCTGGTGTGCCAGCACAGCTAAAAGAGTACATTTATCTCCCTACACCTCATTTGAATCCTTTATTAATGCTGACATCTGTTCAAATCTTAATTACCAAATTACCACAAATAGTCCCTTGTCAAATCTAACCTAATTTAAAAATAGCTCAAAAACAGAAGTGCAAAATGTGTCTCTATGTAATACAATGATGTTTTATTAATAAAATAAATGGATACATCATTTGCATAGTATTAAAAACAAGATTACAAAGCTTTTTATTCAGTTTATGGCAATTTTTTGGCATGGAAATTTATATTGTTGCTAACTTTTGAATGTATTTAAACTGACTCTAATGCATGATGCTTGGAAATATGATTCATAATCTGCCTAGAAAAACTCTTTTGCATAACACATAGTCGTTTTTTAGTTAAATGTCCCTTGCTGATACTTTTTATAGGACAGCTGCAAATATTATTATTATTATTATTAAAAAAAAAAAAAAAAAAAAGGAAGGAAAAAACCCCCTCACCAAGACTAAAGTAATTTTGTGTCGTTTTTGATACCTAAATATTGAGCACATAACCAAGTGTTTGAAATTACTATTGGGGTAGCAGAACCAGGATTTTAGAATATTTCCCCCCATCCAAAATAATAAATCAGTGGTCTTTCTTTCTTGAGGATCATATTTTCAGAGGCACCTGAAAGACCCTTAAAGGTCATTACCAGGTGCGTGTAGCTTCATTACCAGGTGTGTGTAGCTCCAGATGTGTATGCCAAAAGTTATCACATTGTTTATCTTTCTTAATTATATTGTTCAAGACCTTGTACAATTATTGTGGCCTTTAGCTCTCAGGTGAAGTGGCAAAATCTTGGAGAGTGAAAATCACAGCAAAAGTCAAAATTTGCGCCTTAGGCTTATGTAGATAAATTGTAGCTCTTGATCAGCTGTAAAAGAATGTAACGAATCTCAAAGATGTGTTAGGCTAAGAATAAAGGGTGCCTTCTGGTATACTGCTCATCTGCTTGTAACAAAACCAAAAAATGTGAAATGGACAGAAGAAAAGTATGTATGTACATCTGGACCTTCTACCTGGGCATTTGAGCCTAGAGCTTGACTGCCAAGGCTGGCTCTCAAAATGCGATTGTCAAGTATCATTTCACCACAGCTGTTGACAAAATAAGAGCTATGTCTGAAGCTTATAAATTGCCCTTGATACATGGGTCAGTGCTTTTGTGAAAAGTTTTGAGGCAAAATAAACCAGATTGGATTTGAGACTTTGATAATCCATAGGGTTTTCCTTGGGTATAGCTCATCTGTGCAAGGGGACTTTGTTAATAGTTATATCAAACCTAAGAATACAAAAAAAAAAAAAAAAATCACTTTGTAGACTCTAACTTTACAAGAAGTCAGTTAGTTGTTCTTATATCAAGATGAATGAAATTGCTTTAGAGCAAGAAGGGAAGTTGTTCACTTCCAAAGGGCTCTTCTGAGGTCTTGAAGGAATGCCAGATAAGCAGTATCAGCAAGCACTTCTGGACACTGTGCTGAGGGAGTACTTTGTGTTGAAACAATCCAAAAATTATATGAGGTCGTGTGGTGGGTTGACCATGGTAAGATGCCAGATGCCCAGGAAAGCTTCTCTTTCACTTCTCTCCTCAGCTGGACAGGGGAGAGAAAATGAAATGAAAGGCTCAAGTTTCAAGATAAGGGCAGAGAGAGATCACTCACCGATTACCATCATGGACAAACCAGACTCAACTCAGAGAAATTACCTTATTACCAAAGTTAATCCCTTCCATGGGCTCCTGTGTGGGCTCCTCTGTCCATGGGACCACGGGTCCTGACAGAAGCCTGTTCAAGCATGGGCTTACTGTGGAGTCACAGCCTTCTTTGGGCATCCATCTACTGTGGCATGGGGTCCTCAAGGGGCTGCAGGTGGATGCCTGCTCTACTTTAGATCTCCACAGGCTGAATGGAGCACAGCCTGCCTCACCATCGTCTTTGCCACAGACTGAAGGGGAATTTCTATTCCTATTCCCAGAGCACTACTCCACCTCTTTCTCAACTGACCTTGGTGTCTTCCGGGCTGTTGCTCTCAGATATTTTCACTCATCTCTCTGGCTGCAATTGTAATTTTTCCCCGCTTGTCATATCTGTTGTGCCAGAGGCACCACCACAATTGCTGATAGGCTTGTCCTTGACCAGTAGCAGGTCTATCATGGATCAATCTGGCATTGTCCATGTCAGACTTGAGTAAGTTTCTGTCAGCTTCTGTCAGCTTCTCTACAGAATCCCACTACCAAAACCTTGCCACACAAACCCAAATACATCCTGTCAGAAACAAAGAAGTAAAGTATTTGCTCCTTCCGTTTCTGAAAAAATCCCTGTAATACAGAAAACCAATGGTCATTTAGTATGGGCGCTGAAGGAGAAAATGAGGCTGCACACACAGATTTCTGTGTGTCCACTGACACATTTCAGCATTCCCCTTTTTTTTCATATTCTCTCATAAACAGCACACGGTGGTTTTCTTTCAGTCAGTCAGAATTCCCAGGATCGTCCCAAACCAGTGCAGTGATCCCACACACTGACACTTGCATATGTGGTGGCTCTGTTCAGCCGTGAGATAAAAACACACGCTTACATGCAGGCTGTTTAAAATGGTTTTCCTCTTTAAAATGGTTTTCCTCTTTGAGACATAACATTCTGTTTCTCAAAGCACTTAGCCAAGGTCAGTCCTCCCTTTTGATTCCATTTAACTAAATGAAGATGCAGAGTAACTCAGTTACCACAGTCTAGCAAGTGTTGTTACTTCAGTGTGTCATGATGTCATTTTGTGCTTCTCCAGATAAGGCCCAGCTGTCTCACCTGGACAGCAAATTTCTGTGGTGATTTAGATGAGACTCAGAGCACTTGTTTTGTGGGGATCTAAACCTTTGTGAGATGGGGGATTTAAACTCTATTCTCTGAGTTGTTTTCAATCTGTAAAAAGCAATTATTTTTTAGGTACTTTTCTTCTACAGTTTTTGTTGAATTATATGACTGTGGTCATCAGGAGAAGGACAGTGTTGTAAATCTGTTAGTGATGTAATCAATGAGAATCATTCACTTAGTGCATTCTTGCTTTTAGAGCTCAGGCCAACAAATGGTGTATGATTTTAAACATGTAAGCACTCTTAATGACTTTCCTGATTATTTAATCTTTCCGCATAAATACATTCAGTATTTGTTTTTTGCCATAAGATAAGCTTCTAAATACCTTTTTTTTTTTTTTTTTTTTGGTGAAAATAGTGTACAGGAAGCAACATAGGTACTGTAAAGAAGTAAATAATGGTAACATTTATTGTGCAGTTTGAAATATGTAACAAGCTACTCTGACATTAGAGATTATGCCCTCTGATTGCTCAAACGTTATTCCTCCAAAATGCAAGTTTTAATTGTTGTGCTTTAATTTAAATATTAAGCACTAATAGGGTGTTATGTTGCCTTCCAAGTTTGTGCATACTTCTATGTTTAGTTTTCTGATAACACTGATGTGTTTCTGTAAAAACTTAAGTGAAAAATACCATCAGGTGAGCTTGTGAAAAAAAGGAAAATCTAAACTTAGGTCTTACATTTTCAGTTCACTGCAAAATGTTTTAACTTCATCTGCCAGCTGACTGTTAGAAGACTCAGATGATGATGTTCTCTTGAAAGGTTTATAAAACCAAAATCACGTATTTCAAGAGATCTGATGAATGTTGGTATTTGGATAATCTGTTATGTATTGGAAATGCTGGCTTGTCATACATCAATAACACTGATTTTTCTTCAGTAATGCCTTTTGTGAATAAAAACTTGTAAGAATCTTTGGAAGTTTTGAATGAGAAAATCAATGAGCTGAAAAATCAAATAATGCCTTCCACCTAAAAATTACATTCTCTTGAGGCATTAAGAATATGAAATTATGACTAAGGCAGCTGAATTTGCTATTTTCTCATCTGTCAGTAAAAAAAAAAAAAAGATACATTTTCTTAACTTTTTCAAACTCTTGAGTTACTGGACGTCAATGATTTCCAAAGAGCTAAAGGAATGCAAATCTGCTGAACATAAGGTGATGTCTCTCAAACAACTGGTTTTTTTATACTAAAAGAATAGCAAACAAGCTTTTGCTTTTATTTTTTTTCTTTTTCTTTTTCTATGCAGAAATTGACTTAGGCTTATGATCCAATGCATGCGAGATTTATTCCTCCAAAAACAACTCAAAACTCTGCTCTCTCCCACTCCAGATAAAGGTACTGAAGGGTGCCGCATGCAAGAGAAACAAGTTATCCTTATCCTTGGGAGCCCTGATCCATGCTCAATAAAATACAATGTTCTTTGGCTCAGCATTACTCTATTCTAGACTACATGTGTAAAAATGATACCAGGGTGTTGAATGCTTTCTACTTCTGGGTATTGTGTTACATTTAGTGATGAACTTTGTTTCGTTGGTTTTTTTTCTGCTTATGGTTTAACATCACAACACACATTGTCTGAGTGGAATTCTCTTCTCGTGGAGGATAGCTTACCCACTGCTAATGAGTAACATCTGTGAGGCTCAAGCAAAAGCAGCTGATGCTTAGAGTCCATTTTGAATTACCAAGCCTTTATTGTGTATAATCTCATGATAGCAAAAAATCCACTGACCTCTCTAGCCCATAGCTAGCTACTGGGGGGAAATAATCTGTTTTCCTGTTCAAATGCAGCAGATTTTTAAATAGCTAGTGGAAATAGAATGTTCAGTGATGGCATAGTTTAAGGGTTTAAACTTTCTAATGGGTATCTAGGTAATTCCTTGCTTTCCCCTCTTGGAAGCAAATGAATGATGGAAGAATTAGGCAGTGCTGTGCAAAACTGTTTTCTAATTAGTGAGCCAGCTACTTCAAAATATACCTGCAGCTCTCAATCCCTTCCAATTTTCACCTTGCATCTACTTTCTTAGTCCTGTCAAGAGCATTTAAGAACAACTCCTTTTATCAGTTGCAATTTGATGTCTGTATCAGGAGTGCTCAAATCAATGTCATAGACTCTACCTCCAGAGGAGATCAATGTATTTTATGCTTAAAACTTAGTGTGCCATCAGCACTTTTGTTTTAGATATGGTGATATAAGTCTGCAGCACCGAGGACCTGTCTGAAGGCTTACACACGTGAAACCAGCAGCAAGTCTGTTGCTGTAATTGTAGTGTGTTGTTGTAGATTGTTATGCCTGTTGGGTGGGTTGCTTTAAATGTGTGTTTCCTTTCTCATCTTTTTATGTGTCAGTCTCTGAGAAGTTTGGAGAGACTTTTAAAAACAAAGTGGGATTCAGTAAATGTGTAGATGACATTCAGTGACTTTTGATGTGTTAAAAAGGAAGTAAAGTTCTGAAATGTTAGATTTTTTTTTCACAGCAGTGAAGTATTTTGGTATCCTGGTCCTGTATATTCGCTTTTACAAATACCATACAAAGTCTCATATCATCACTATATTGAGAAATACATTTCATATGTCTCAGCAACTAGTTGTTTAATTATCTTTTCATCTGCAGTGATAAAAATTGAACATGTGTAAAGTCAAGTTCTGGATATATCTCCAAGACTGGCTGTCCAGAAGATTTTTGAAATGGATGAGCTGACCAGTGCAGTCCTTTGAACAAGAACAGGTTGCAGAGAGTGCTTTCCTGAGGAGCAAGCACTTTCTCAGGAGATTGTCTTAGATCTATCACATTTTCCCTTAGGTCTTAAAAATTAGAATGCCTAGATAGTAAATAGTAAAGCTTCGTATTTCACTAACAAATTAGCACAGTAATTATATGTTCTGCATATATATATGCTTTAGGGAGATGAATTTACTATATTTGTGAGTATGATGAATCTCCTTGGTCATGACTGTCCTGTAGAGGTGTCCTCAGTGCTTATGTGACTCAGCTGATTGATTTCTGAAACAGTATCTGTACTGGGGCATGAAGTATCTCTTGCTCCTCATTCTTTGATTATGGTCACCTCTGTCTACTATACTAAAAAGACTGTCTGATTTTAGTCCTGACAGTGATCTGTTTCCTATAAATTTATGTTCCACCCTGATACCTTGGGTAATGTAACACCACACTCTCCCATCCTAGTCTTCAACTGTGGATCTTGTGTTCCTGGAATCCCATTTCTGAAATGGCTGCTCATTCAGCATTGCACGCTGCAAAAATAAGAGTATTTCAAACTAATTATTCTTTGTTATTTGACTGTTACTTTGATTTGATACCACCTGCCCATATTTATCATTACTCCATATTTGGCTTCTTCTCTACAGGTATTCATTACCTTTCTTTCCGATTCAGTGCTTTCTCAGTGACGGTGAATGTTCAGTCTCTTCATTCTCTTCTAATTCTCATTCTTTGCTGAAGGGGAATGTCTATTCATTCATCACAAAGGCACAGTTGTCTTTGGCTTCTCAAGGGGGTATTACTTTTCTTTGAATACAGAGAATGCGCATTCTAAATTCTTTTTCACTGATGGAATCATACTTTTTTTGCTTGAATTTTTTCATTGGATCCCATCTTCTGTGCTTCAGATTTTTTTTCTGAGAATCTACCTACCTGTGCACATGCATAATTGTAATTTATAGATGTTCCTACATGAAATATCTACACACATGTATTTTTTTTCACTAGTGAGAAACAGTGCCCTATGAATTTAATCTTTGCTTTATCACTGTGTATTCTTTGACTGCCTCTGGTCTTGTCACCCTTGGCACTTCTTTTTAGACTTTAAAGAACATCCTTGTTGCCCAGACATAGATAGGAACAGAGATCCATTAATTTCCATTGAATTTGGTTTATATGTATCTAATGGAGCATCTGTTTATTGTTGCTGTTCCTGAATTTTTTGTTTGTCCTTAAAAGGGTAGATTTTATTTTCTTGTATCTCTGAAAGATGTGCATCTTTAACATTACAGTAAGCAAATAACCTCAGGTTGGAAAGAATCATGAGATTCATATCCCAAAAAGAAATTTTCCACCCTAGGCATCAGATTCCTATTTGCTGCTGTCAAAGACAAAGTAAAGTACTACTCTTCAGGCAGTTGTATATATAAGCCTTTTTCTCAAAACAAAAGATGGAATTATGTTTTTTAGAATATTCTTAGTAATGCAGTGGTAATACTTGTTTGACCAGTTTTGACAAAAGAATGAGTTTTTAGTGTCTCTTGGAGCTGGGTTTACCATGCTTTCAGTTTAGATTAAATCCAGCTTTGGTTTTTTGCTTCTGAGAAAAAAAACCTTCATTACATAACCAAAACCAATTGGCTCTGTATTCTGTTTCCATATGTGGCACACCAGTTTTAAGTCATTATTTTTAACACTAATCACTAAATGTTAAGTATTACTATTCTTGAGTAGGTGTACAAATATTTTAACAAAATGTGAAAGCAGTAAGTTAGGTAAAAATGCTTTTAGGGAAAAATAGGAACACCAAGTAGGTGTACACCAAATAGGTATACACCAAATAGGTGGTATACCAATAGGTATTTTCCTCCTACTTATTAAAAAATAGGATTTTTGATTGCTGCAATATATGTACTTTATTCCATGCTGCGTATAATAGAGTTATTTGTAAGGGGAAGCATATACTGCATTTAGCTTATCGAGATTACTGTTTAAGTTTCTGTAACTTTCAGTGTGCAAACAACCCCATCCGACTAATGTTCTTTTCATTTCATTGGTGAAATGAGTAAAAGTTATTTATGTTAAAATGTTAATAGTTTGCTAGAGCAACATCACTGTATGGGCAGAATAAACTTAATTATGTGCAAACGTTTTTGGGGTTTGTGCCTTTCTGAATGATATGAAATATTTTATGAATTCTCTTTTATTCTAGATATTATTTTCATATTAAGGATCCATTTACTTCTATTTCTCTCTTCTGTTTGGCCATGATTAAACAGTTCTGCATCCAGTACAGCCGTTGTTAGTTTTCTGTATGAAAAAAATTACTTTTTACTGACTTTATTGATCAGTGATACCTGATACTTGACAAGAAAATTTCTGTAGTTGTCAGCATTCACAAGCAGATTCAAATACTGTATTTCCTTCCTCCTCTGTCCAGAATGTTCTGGCTCATGTGAAGTCACAAAATAATTTTCAACCATTTAGAATGGATGAAGAGAGGTTTTTTTCCAGCCTGCAGGTAATAAGTACTCTTTTCAAGGTGATTGTGGTGCTTGTCTGTGTTGCTAAGCACATGGTCACTCTTAGTTACTTTAAAACTGTTTTTGTCCATCATAGCAAGCTTTTTTCTTCTGTTGAGAGTGATTTTGCTAAGTATACTTCACTGAACATAAATACAGTAAATCCCAAACAAGTGTTAGGAAGCTTTCCTTCTGACCTGTAATTTATGCTAATTTGTTTTCCTGGTGCTCAGAATGTTGTTTCATTGCAATAGATTCTCCTTCATGGGAAGAAGTACTCAATTCTGGATGTAAACTTACCTTTATGATTCTGGGAAATAGCAACTCCTAATTTTTTTTGGACATTAGGTTTACGAAAAATTTACTTGTCCATGACATAGACAAATAGAGTGTCCATGGTATAGCATGTGGTGGCTGTGGTTGTGTGGGTCCACAGTTTCCCATTTAGATTTGCATCCATTCTTTACAGTAAGCATGTTTAATTCATGTAGATATCATCTTATAGATCAGGGCAATGAAGGTGATGAAAGGTCTCAAGAGTAAGTCATACGAGGAATGGCTGAGGGAACTGGTGTCGTTTTGCCTGGAGAAAGGGATTCTCAGGGAGACCTTATCACTCTCTGCAACTACTTGAAAGGAGATTGTAGCGAGGTGGGGGCCAGCCTCTTCTGCCTGGTAACCAGTGACAGAATGAGAGGAAGTGGCCTCAAGCTGCACCTGGGCAGGTTCAGGATGGACATTGGGAAGAATTTCTTCACCAAAGGACTGTCAAGCATTGAAACAAACTGTCCAGAGAGCTAGTGGAGTCACTCATCCCTGGATATGTTCAAGAAACAACTGGATGTGGCACTTAGTGCTGTGGTCTAGTTGACAAGGTAGTGGTTGTTTAAAGGTTGGACTTGATCTTGGAGGTCTCTTCAAGCCTAAATGATTCTGTGATGATTCTATAGTCTTACCTTTTTATGACAGCCGTTGCATTTGACATTATTACTGCACTTCCTGAACCATTTCTGTTATTCTTTGCTTTCATTACTTGAGTTATTTTAAAGAGCAATGTAATTCTTGATTCTGTTGTTGTAGTGTGCTGCAGTTGACAGTATTTAATTCTGCTCTCCTGTTTTTTCATCACATAAGCAGGAACTGAATTATTTTATTGACGTTCTCTTTATACTACATTTATTTAAAAATCAATAATGAGGCCATATTAAATAAATATTTTTTAAACTGTGTGCTTTGGTTTTTTTTCCTGTATTCTGTCTATGCTGACATTTTTCCTAGGAAAACAAACAAACAACAACAAAAATGCTGTCTGTGCCTTGCTACTTTGCAGTCTTGTTGGTTAAGGAATTTGTTCAGTATTTGTTAGGAAGGCTTTCATGTAGGTGATAGAATTGCTTATACAATAGAAGTCCGTTAAGTCTGAAGCCTTGTGAGATGGGAAAACTTTTTGACCTTTTATGTAAGCTGTACTCACAACTGTTTTGTAATAGCTGAAACACTGTGGGGATTGTATGAGAGAGTTTTGTTTTAAAACTCTAAAATGTGAATATTTTTAGCTAACACACACCATACTGTCAAAAGAAGGTTTTTTTTAACTCTTAACAGCAACCGTATATTTTTAATTAGGCTTTTTCTTAAGCTAATTTATTTTTTGTCATTAAAATGTAGTCACAAATTCTTTTTTTAACTTATGCTTTGATTCCATTAGCTGGCAACAGAATTTGGTCACTGGTGTTTCAAAAACATGTATCACAATTAAATACTTTGTCTCAGGGCAATGTGTTTTCAGGAAATTGATTTTTGAGTTAAACAGTGAACATGGTAAATCTGGAAAGCCGTTATATGCCACTGGTGCTATTTATTATCTGTCAGGTAGGGAATGGACTTCCCTGTTTTGGAGTGAAGTCAACCTTTACTTCCTGACTGAAGAAAACCTGGATGCAGTGATTCAAAAGCATAGTAGTAATCGCATTGGGGCAAATCTTTCAAGGTGGTGCTTATGCTCATGTATGGCTGAGAAACACCAGAGGAAAATTGCTTTGTCTTTCTTTTTTGTCTTGATCAGTAGGAATGGACTAAGAGAAAGTGCATTAACCCCTTTCTCCCCTATATCTAAGAAATGGCACAAAACATTACTGTTTGTTTTGGCAGCTGTTTTGAGTCTTTAATTCTGCATGGGGCTATGAATACCTCCCTGGGCACCACTTGCCAGTTTTAGGTGGTTTAGGTCACATAGGAACTGGCATTTTTTGAGCTTGTTCTATTCTGTTAATTATACTGATTATATCATGCCAAGTAAGCAAGAATACAAAGAAGGCAAAGTATGTTCAGTTGAATCAACTGGAAGATTTACCACCATGTTATTTGTTCACATTTTCAGCTACCAAGAAAAAAATTGACATATTCTGGTTTGAAATGTTTCTGACAATATTTTCTTGTCTACAGGAAGCAGAAGGACTTCAGAGAATCGTTATTTTAGATGTTTTAACTTGAAAAAAAAATTACATAAGAATATATGATATTTTGTCTATGCTTTTGGATTAAAACATGTTTCACTCAGAGTTCTTCACAGAGTGTCTGTACTTTTTCCTCTGCCTTTCACACATTTTTTTTATAATTATATTTTTGTTTGTTGGTTTTTGGTTTTGGTTTTGTTTGTTTTGTTTAGTTTTTGTTTTTTCTAATTGCCAGCTACATTTTCTAACCACCCTATCAGGCTTCAGGCTTTTGTTGATTTCGGAAGCCTTTTTTTATTTTATTTTTTTTTTTTTTTTTTGTAATTAGGAAGAAACTTTCTTGTATTGGTATTGCAGTGATTTTAAAAAGTTCCCCTAAAGTATTCAGTTTGTTTTTCACTGAATCTCACGATGTCTTAGGGTTATTGGTTTCTCATAATGCAGTCACCTTTTAACAAAGGTCTCTTCTTATGAGATGTAAGTAAATGTTCTGATTTTTTTCTGTGGGCAGTTCTTCCCTTACTATAACCAAAGGTGTGGTAAAGAAAGGTAAGAGAGGAGCCTGGAATGGTTAGCAGAATTTCAAATATTCATCTGGACCTCTGTAGGTGGTAGATTGACCTTGAAGGACTAGAGATGGCTTACTGAATGAATAGGGTCAACGTGCAGTGGAGCCTGTGAAATCCTGAGCTGAATTCTCCATAACTGATAATCCAGAACATTAAAGCTCTGTATTTAATTGTTCTAGAATTAATTTGACTTAGGTGCTGCTGCATGGAGGAACCAGCAAAGTGACTTTAGCTAGATTAAACCCAAGTGCAGTCTTTCAGTTTAAATCTTATCACATTTCTGGTTTCGAGTTATTTATTGTTTTTTCTCTGCTTATACATCTTGTTCCTAATTACAGCCAACTATTAAGATTAATGCTTACCTTGAACAAGCAGTATTTGCCAGGTTTACCTTTTGTTTTGTCTGCCTGATGGATGCGCTGAAAGGACAAGGCTTACAGGATTCCCCCTCAGAAACAGGGAAGATTGATCAACTGTAATGATAAGAACAGCAGCATCTTTTTGGCTTTACCATGGGGTAAAACCTTATCAAAATGATATAGCTAAATAGAAGTGAAAACCAGGTAGTCAGTGACTGTAGTTTTTCTGTAGGGATTTTGTTAACCTTTTATCTCCTGATTAAATTTCCGTTTCATACAGCTGTAGAAAACGGAAGGATAGAGGCAAAAAATGACAAAAAAGCAGAAAGCTGTCAGGACACTTTTTGAATATAAGACTTGTGAAATCCAGTGTTTCATTACTTCTCTGTGTTCTGCATGTGTACGGAGGTTTGCTTTTCCACCTTTCTTGTGAAGAGATACATACTGTGTAACAGGACAGTAATACTGGTTTGCTCAGTTAGGCCATATTTTACTTTAATCGTGGTGTCAGAAGTTAAGCTAAGGTGATTAAAAATCTGTTGCTAGTGTATTCTTCAAGCTGAGACAGCTTGACCTTTAAAAAAATAACTGTAGTTAAATAATCTGATTAAGTAATGGTATAGTCATAGATCTCCCTCACTCCCTTTTTAAAAAAATGTTTTTATTGATAGGACTGAAAGAGTGAAATGAAGTAATGACTCAATCCTATTGAAAAGCTGCATCATTAACCCCCTTGCCTATAAATTTTAATGAGGGTAAGTGTGGTTGTCAGGCTGATGCAGGTGGGTAGCACTCCAGCGTCCATGACAGGCTTCATTAGGGTTTGGCTGCTCATGCTGCACTGGGCAGTGTGAGATACCTGTATCAGAGAGACAAGCAGCTCCCTTGGGGACAGGCACTCTGATACTGCAGCATAGAGATGGCCATGCTAGAAAAATCACAAAAGCTGCCTGTGGAAGGATTTGAAGAAGAGAATGTAACTGTGGTGGTGTGTTGCTTGTCAGCCTGATGGAAGTGCCGAGGTACTTGGGATGCTCCAGGCAAAGGTGTTCTGAAAAGTGGCCCTGGCAGGAGGCAGCAAAGGTCAGTTGATTTTAATACTTCGTGATATATCAAATATGGCTTATCAGTTCATAAACTCTTAGCTCTCAAGAAGAAATACTCTTTGAAGTAGATTAGAAGGCAACTTACTACTGCCAGAGTAGTTCTTCTCCCATCTTGTTTATTGAAAAGTGGATGCTCCCAAAAATCTTGTTGTCCTGATCTAATATCCCATCTAATTAATTTTCTTGATTTGTTTAAAAATATTTTGTATTCTTCTATGGGATCATAAAGCATTTGCTCCCCTAAAACTTGATATTGCCTGAAAATTTAGTAAGTTATAAATAAAAGCTCTAAATAACATGCCATCTTATTTCATAAGGAAACACTTGCGATGAGTTTTCAGATACGTTTCCCACACCACATACGTGAAAGAGTTTGTTAATTGTTTGCCCATCTCATTTTCTAAAGGTGGTTCCTAACACATCTCAGGAACTTGTTGGGCAGCTGTTTTCAGCTGTGTTCTGTATCAAACACATGCCTGGGTAGCTGAAGCTTCCTGTTCACACTAAATCTGGAATTGTGTGTTTCTCTTTAATAATTTCAAAAGAAACTCCCACTCATGCTACCTTTTTAGATGATCCGTAATATAACCTTATTATGAATTGTATGTATTTATTTATATGTGGTGAACTAAATTGCCTTGATAGAAAAAACAAACATAACACATCTGTAGGACAGACAAAGCTTATTTCTGTGATTGTTGCCACTTCAAATTGATATGCACTTTGGAGAATACATTTTAAAAACACTTATTTTTTGAAAGTATACTAAGTGAAATTCTGAATATTTAAAAGATGTTCCATCTGGAAAGTAAATACAGAAAACAATAAAAGTCCCCAGTTTTTATCTGTAAATAATCTGCAAATAAAGCTTTTATCTATTTGAATACTTTTTTAATTTCTTTCAGTACTTCATATTAAACATGAATATTTGTATTGTAGTGGGGATGCTCAAATAACACTCTTGTTTCCTGAAATCCAGGCAAATTGGAAGTATTACATTAGTATAATCTGTTAAGAGGTGAGCTGCCTCTTGGTTTGATGGTAGGACCCTATTTTATTTAATCTGCTTTTCTATAAATATTATATATGCATATCTTAAATCTAAAGTTATGTAATAAACTACCAAAAAAAAAGTGATTTCAGAAAGGCTGAAATAAGCTTTTGAGAATTTATTCCAGCAACTATTCTTTCAACAAATGTTCTTAATAAAAGTCTAATATGCATTGTTCTTTTTATTGTCCTTTTGTTTTTTCTTCCAAAGCTAAACGTGCCTGGCATTGTAATGAATTGATTGCACATAGATGTTGGAATTGGCTTTGGCTCTTCACATTTGCTAACAGGTAATGAACTAGAACAACTGACAGTCTATGCAGATTTCTTACTGTGAAGGCAGTTTCTTTAATTTGAACAGATGACCTGAGTACAGGGTCCATTAGGATAACCAAAGATGGTGTGCAAGGGGTATTTAGCAAGAAGAGTTTCTTAGTATTTTTTATTTTCTTTTGACAGAAATAGATGACATTTGATTTTACAATTACGTAAAGCCAAGAACAGTTTTTTCAAGGACAGTGTTCTGCTAACAGAAAACCCTAAATAATCTTGACATGAAAATCCAGAAGTATGAATTTTTCATGTTGAATATCTTTACTGATAAATTGTATAATGATCATCCCACGATGCACCACAAATAAATTGTTTTTTTACTTAAAATAGGAAACACGAATTACAGAGCATAGGGATCAGAACCTGGAGTGTGATGCCATATTTTAAACATAATTCCGTAGGCAGCGTAGACTAATTCATTTGTATCCTTCCCAGGCATATTCCTCTTTTCATGTGCAGTCATCTTCATAATTTTCTGTTTCTTTTTCATTGTTATGTAAGTGTAAGGATTTTCTTCTCATGATTCCATCTATCCAATTTTATTTTGTTGAGATGGAATACAATTTTTTAAATATCAGTGAAAGTATATGAAGTCATATGTTTTCTACTTCTAGAGTCAAAACTTGGTGTGTGAATTCACACTGCAAGGAAGATAAACATGGCTATTAGGGGTAATTTTTTGAGTGCTGACAACGTGATATAAAACAGGAAGACATGGCCCATGTTGTAAAACAGCTTGTAAGGGTTAATTGCTGCCTCTGGCTAAGCAGGAATGCAAATGGAGAAAAAACCCTACAATTCAGTTTATAGTTAAAAGTTTGCTTTGGTGTTAGATGTCCAGCTTTTGTATAAGTGTTTGGGTACTACAAAGGTAAATAGAAGAAAAAAAAAGGTGGACTTGGAAGAAAAATAACAAAATAACAATCACCTGAAGGATTATGGAGTTTCTGTGCCAAACCCTGTATTGTATTTTCCTTGTTCGTAAGTGCCTTACATGAATTCCTAACCTCTGTCTGTAAGCCGTGATAAAGCTTCCATTGCTTTGTAATTTTTATAAGTAGAAAAGCAAAACAATGAAAGCAAGTCAATATATTTTACTTCCCATGCTGTATAAATACTAGGATCGAGGGTGCCATCCTGTCCATGCTAGCCTTCAAGCTTTGATGTCCAAAAAGAGTTTAAAAAAAGGAGATTCTGCCTTTGCTATCCCATGCAAGACCTCAGAACCTTTTGCTAAATGAGGATGAGTGAGTACATTGTAAAGCTGAAAATCATTATGAGAAGACAAACTGGGTGTCTTCAATTAGTTCCTCTTTTAGTGAAGTACTAATGTTGAAAGTAATGGAAAAGGACCTAATTCACTAACACAAGCATGGAACTTAAGGCTGAAGACATTTTGATAAAGGCTGGCTATTTTCAGTTCTTAAAAACTGCTACCTGTGGGGAAAAATGGCCACCCTCTTCATAAGCAGGCATATTTGAAACCTGATGAAATATATTTTAAAATGGAAGCAAAAAATTTCCATAAAGTCACAATTTGAAATCCAGTAAACAGAATCTCCTTTCATTATTCAACTTTTTCTCATATTCCTCTGACCTATAATGAGTTTTTCTTCTCAGATAGAGTTTTGAGTGATCTCTATGCTGTCTCTGTTTTTTTTCACCCACCAGATAGTTCCAAGGTCTCCGTTTTGTCCCCTTTCTTGCCCACATGAAGCAAAAAATCTGTTCACATACCCATGTGCATGTCAAAGTTCAAAAGGAACAAAAGCATTTGCTTGCATCTCTTACTGTCCTCAGTTCTCTCATTTTTCTTCTTTCCAGAACTGTTCTTTTTATGAATTTATTCCTGATTTTAAAAGTTCCTTGATATGCTGGAGCAACAGAAGACATTTATTTTTATTAAACAAAACGTAGAATTATGCTGTGGGTGGAATGCCTGATTTAAAACGCTGTCTTATTCAAACATCTTCGTTTAGCAAACCTTAAGATTAAATGAAGTCCAAACTAGAGACAGGTGCTAACCATTCATCTCCTCAAACATAGTGGATAAACTGGAAAAAATTACTAGATACATGTTTTTCTATTCCTAACTCTGTGTTCCAGTTCTGAACAAATGGACACTCAAGTAAAACACTGAACTTCGTCAGTGTTACTAATCAGTTGATAAGAGAACTGAAACTTTCAGCAAAAACCACCAAAGAAATCAATAAGAAAGTAATTGTGGTCAGAATGAACTCTGTAGAAAATAAGTTTGCTATGCATTTATCTGTGGTTTGGGTTTTTCCATTTGTTTGTTTTTGTTTTAACTGTGTTCCCGTTGTATTTTTTCCTGTCTAAATTGATCACTGCTTTTAAAAAAAATATAATTTATTTGGTTTTTTATTTGTGGTCTAGCCAGTTACATTTCATCTGACAGTATAGTGTTTTCTGTGTGGTGGTGGGTGTTAAAGATTTTTCCTTGGCACATTAATCACAGGTAAAATAACAAAAGGGATCTTGTAATTTCTGTTTGGCTCTGGAGTATACGATGGTTAAAACACATTACCAGTAAGGTGGTAGTCTAAATGTGCTATTCTCTATATAGCCTTTGTAAATTTTCTAGTAATAGTGTTCAAAAATATGCATTGTGATTCTCTGCTACCCCTGATGGTGATGAGATGGTGAAATGATGTTCTTCTTACTGAGATAGGCTGAGACAGCAGCTTCAGTAAACCGTGGACTACTTATTTTTGGGGGGTTTTATCGACTTACAAGTGGGAGCAAGATTACTGCTGGTAAATTGTTTAGAGAGGCTTCTTGCAACCTCCGATCTTGCTATTAATATCCTCAGGATTATAGAATTTGTTAGGAAAAAAGCAGAGACTTATTTATTTGTTATTTATTTAGTCTTAATGTTTTATGAGCTGCAGTAGTTGCTTATCTCAACCCAAAGTTTAAATCCAGGGTTTATGTTCAAAGAAGGCGAAACAGTTAGACTGCTTTTGAGCTGCTGGTGGTAATAAGAATTATGCTGTCAACAAACTGAGGACAGATAGCAGTAGTTAGGTGTGAAAGCAAGCTGTCATTTCTCCAGGTCTTTATTTAGTGCATAATCACAGAAGGTCTGTTGTCAGGAGATTACAGAACTCTGTAAATGAAGCTAGAGAACACGCAAAAAAAAATGCCATCTCTGCACCAACTGTTAAAGGAAGTTTAGGGCAGTTTGTCTTTCAAAAAATGAAATGAACATAAGAAAATCTTAGATTATTAGCCAGTTGGTGCAGGATTTGCTGAAAAAAATGATTCACAGGCAGGTTAATTTTTAAATGTAACCTACATCCTATGGAAATGTCTGCCTCACCAATTTTTTAAAAGTAAACTGGATAAGGAAGCATGCATGAGTAATGCAAAATAGTGTAGCAAAACTATGAAAATTTTCCTTTTTTTAATATGGAGATAACTAGAGTAGTCATGCCAAAGTGCACTGCATGGAACTGACTCATAGTGGTAATTAACAAATGCAGCAACTAAGTGTGTGGCCATCAATCATCCTAAAGAATTAAAGAAAAATCAATTAACAATTTAATTAAAGTCATTTGATGACCTCAGTTATTCTGTTTAAATAAGATCATAATTTCACTTCCCGGTTTAAAATTTAGACCAATTATTTAATTAAAATGCCAATGAAATACTGACCTAGGGAAACCTTTGTTCTAGGTGTTTTAAATATAGATTATCAAATTATCTTTACAGCTACATATCCTATGAGATATGGTAGTGTTCCTTTTATTTTATGAAATACTTCTACTGCTGGTGAATTCTTATGCTCTAATATAGACACGTTTTCTGGAAGAAGGGCACTCAGACTATTTTTATGTGTTCCTCAAATTTTTAGCTGTCATCTAAGGGCTATTTTTCTTTTAATCACCTACACTTCTTGTCCATTTTCTTTCACTTTCTTCTGATGAGAAGGCACAATGGGAGAGAATTTACTAGTTTTTGTTAATTCTTTTCCAAATGTCTTTGCTGCTGTGGTTTGCCCCTTCTTTATATACAAGGGGAATCACGATCTTGGACTGAGTTCTGCGGGAATTTCTGTTTTCCTAGACTCATATTTGCATATGCAAGATGGTGTTAACACTCAGTTTAGTCATCCATGTTATTTTTTTAGAGGCAACTGGATGAATTTTAAATATAATATTGTACTGTTTAAGAAATGTAAATTAGTCAACTAGTGGTTTTTTTTTTTTTAACTTTTTTTTTTTTTTTAATTCTGCAGAGGTGTAAACTTTCCTCTTGCACTTTCATCTACCAGTATTTCAACCATTAAAGGTTAAAAAAACCTAAATTTTAAAAGAAACATTGAAACAATATTCTTTCAATGCTTTCATGTCTTGAGCAAAGAAAATGGACGAGAAAAATACCGACTGTAAAACAAAACAGTATATTAGCACTCGTGTCTTGCCAGTGATATAATTAAGATAGCGGGGAACCAAATATGAAAGAAGTTATTACCACCCTCCCTGCCTCTGCATTTTGCTCTGGCACACACATCTGTGACAATGAACGTGTATTTCCCCGCTGCTGAAGTACAAGTTCCTGATAACAGAAGGTTATCAGCATTATCACCAGTTGTCACGGGTGGGAGGAGAGGAACTTGATCTTACTAATTTCCTCGGTGTCACTTGGTGCTAGGACAAGCACAAACATATCAGGCAGAAGTGGGGCATCCAAGCTAACAGCAGCTAGGTAACGTGGGTCGTTGCCACCGTAAAATGTGTTGCAGAACTTGGAGCAATCTTTATTCATTTCTCTTGAGTAAGTTTCAGTGAATCTTCCTTCATGTGCATACGTTGAGATATTTCTAATAGGCCCTGCTCATCAACATTCATGGGGTGGGGGAAGTAGACCATTCAGTAAACGTAGGGTCAGGATGATCTACATTATAAGTGTCCTGTTCTGCCAGTGAAACCCATATGAAGGTTCTACTTTTTTAAGTGGTCACCAGTAGGATATTGGAGGACATCGACTCAGTGTAACACTTACTAAATTACTTGGAAAAATCACTGAATCAGTAGTACAATTAGACCATCAAGTTCAGTGCCCTGTCTTCCCCTGTGCCTCTTGAAGGTAACAGTAGTATCCAACCTTTATGCACAGCTCCTGTATGTAAAGGCACTCTGTCCCTCCCCATTGTTCTACTCATAGCATGTTTTAGAAAGTAAAAAAAAAGGCAATTTACAGAACATCAGTTTTATAACTCCCTTTGCTGACACAAGAAAGTGCAGATTTACTTTTTTTTTCCCGACTAATATTGCAAAGCATGCTTGAACTATTTTTACAAAGCTCTAAAAGCAACAACTGGTATTTGTGAGGGCTTACACTAGAAAATGAAAAATTTAAATAGTGTTAGGGGTTTTTTTTATATGGAAGTTATTCGTTAAACTTTTGAATTTAGACTGTTAAAAATGGGAAGGATGTGTAATGTGGTGTCTTAGTGAGTGACATATTGAAGGTTGCATTAAATATTTTCTGTGAACAACTTGAAAGGTTACTGAATGAGTGTCCTGGTCTTTCAGAACTAGGGGCCTCCATCCTTCAATCCATGAAAGCAAGCTTAACATCTAGAACTCACCTTTCTTACATTGCAATAGTATATAAAAATCCAACAGATACCAGAATAGACAGCCAGAGAGCTAATGATTTATTTTTTTTTTTAGCAAAAGTCAGTAAGAGTGTAAAATTTATGTGAAAGCTGAATTATAAGCAGTCTGTATGTACATACACAGTGCAATCAGTAGCTGGTACTAGAGTATATAAGATACCTATGCCATGGTAGATTTGGTACTTCATATCAGATGCTATTACAACTTGATATCCTAACTAAATCTTGCCCATGGTATATGTAGTTTTAATGTACAGAAATATACTTGAAATGTGATTAAATGGGTTGTCATGTGCTTTGAAACATTTTACATCCTCTTGTCTGTCAATATGTCTTCTGGATATACTCACCTTTGAACACTTTTAAGCATCTTGTTTCTCTTAAACGATCACAGTCAACTGCTATATGTCCATTTTTATTTCACTTGTAGACCTTTATATTGCACCTTGTCATTATGTGCTGCTTCTCAATTTATTTTATAAGACTAAACTATAAGACAAGGACTATCTTTCAGTCTTTTGCACTAATCCAAA
The DNA here is from genome assembly GCF_003031625.1 of Empidonax traillii. Taxonomy (NCBI): domain Eukaryota; kingdom Metazoa; phylum Chordata; class Aves; order Passeriformes; family Tyrannidae; genus Empidonax; species Empidonax traillii. The sequence continues at coordinate 840,806 of NW_020955854.1, forward strand.
ATGATGGACTGCCTGATTTAATAGACCAGGTCATGAGCCAGGGTTGGTTATGCTAGCTGGAGTTTATTTATACTGCTTTAAAATGTGTGTTTACCTGCGTCATTTTTTTTTCTACCTCTAAATGTAATGATTTTGTTAAGTTTAAAGTTAATCTTACTGTAAGAATAAAAACTCCATTTTTCTTTTATGTTTTTTATCTTCAATTCTGTCCTACTGTTGGATGATTGAAATGTGATTTGTTTGGGCTTTTTTTTTTCTTTTTTTTTTCTGTCTAAGTTATTTTTCTAAGTTGTTTAAATAAGCACCTGTTAAACTTGACTAAAGATACCTTTTTACGGTATTGTATGTGATTTTTATAATGATGGTTTGCTGGTTGTTTCTGTTGTTTCATTCAGCTGTAAATGTATTTTAACTTGTTTCTGTTAGTTTTATGTTAACTCTTGCATGTGAATTTTCACAAGCACTGGAAATTGGCTTAGGTTCTTCTGGCAGAGGCAACAGCAGCACTAAAGGCTGCAACTTACTTATCAGTTCTGCTGACAGTGAATGATTTTGACTAGTTTCTCTGTCATCTAGATCCATAACAGTATTGTGTGCAAAATATAGCAGTAGTTAATTTTTATCATTGGAAGAACACAGTCTTCTTGTTGATACATGTCGGTTTCCCTTAATTAAATAGACAAAGATCTATTTGGGTAAATTAGCCTAATGCTGTCCCTCTGTAAGTACCAGGTACTGTAGCATTTTGACTACTGGGACTTGCAGTCCTGCCTTGGCCCTATTTTCTGCTTCATGAGGCAGTTTGTGTATTATACTGCTCAAAGTGAACATGAGTATTATTCTTTTTGTTTGTTTGTTTTTACCAAACAAATTTATTTTGAATGCAGTTTTAAATCCTTTTTTTTTCTTCAATTTAGTTAATTTTTTTTGTAACTTTGTTGTATGGGACGAAACATCTTTTCTTCGTGGTTTCCTAAATGTATGAAAGTAATGTCTGCTTCTACACCACGTCAAAACACAAAGTTTAAAACTTTTAAGTTTCCATGGGTCACAATGTTGTGCTCTTTTTTTCCTTCAAGAAACTTTATATATATTTAGCAAAGTGAATGGTAGGTTTTTCATAAAATTGAGTGCTTCTAGAAGCCAGAGATTAATACATTCTTTGAAAAAGAACTGCTAAAATTTTAGTAATTTTCTCTGCCATTTCCTTACTCTTGAACCTTTTCTATCATTTCTAATGGAGCCTGCATGTATCTCCTTTTATTTTGAACAGTTTTGTTCTGTATTAAGCTTAAACTTAGCCATTTATGTGTATTCACATTTTCTTCATCATCTTAAAATATAAAAGGAGGGAATTTATTTGTTACCTGATCTTTTACATTTCTTTATATTCCTTTTACCACTGCTATAAACTTTGATTTTGTGAAGTATTTTGCATATGTTCTCTGTGAAAGATATAATATTGTATGAAATTTTATTGTTCTCTTTAAGATCGTGGAGACATCCTGTTAAGTGTAGTAAATTGTTTTAATGTATGGCAATGACTATTAAAACTAATATGGGAACATAAACCACCAGGAACATATATTTATAGTGGAAAGTTTGGTGATAATTATCTTTCATACTGTTTGATGAATGTTTCAGTATGTAAGTGATGGCAATTTCTGAGTGATAAATCTCTCAGGTATTATAAAGGCTAAGAGCAAAACTTTTGCATCAAAAGCTGTCATTCTCTCCTGGTACAGCTATTTGTTAAGGCAGCCTGGAAAATAAGTCATAGTTTATAATGACATATGAAGTTTCACAGCGTATTTTTATCAGTATTTCATTTTCTGAACAGATCATGCTAAAGCTAGTTTATCTAGCCTTAGCCTAATGTGAAGATCATTAGTGTGGCAAAAAATGATAATGTGGCAAAATTATCTGAACTGTGGATTGTACTTTCACCACATAATGAGGGGTGACAACAGCTTTACCTTCCTATTACAGTTCTCCTTGAAGTGCATGTGAATTTTATTAATCTGAAGTTTTATGATACACTTTTTGTATCATCCTTCCTATAAGACAATACACATGAAAATTTGGACATATTTAAGGTACATTTAACATAAGAAGAACTTTTCTACGTGAAGTCTTGACCTTGAAAACTTCTAGAACCAGTAGGGCTTTGTTACACAAAGGCCACTGCTTTTGCCATTAATCATAATAGACTGTGCCTACAGCTATTGTTGGCTGAATTATTAAAGATATAGGAACATGAGAAGTATTTATTGCAGATCATTTTATCAAGCCAAAAGGTCAGGAATCATTTTGTATGAAGTGCAGCAAAAGGGATGTTTTTCCTGTCTACATTTACAGTAGGCCTCTAACTTAGTGCATTTAGGATACGTCACTTTAAAATCAGTGTAAGGAGTACATTTACAAGGAGTAAGGATTTGATAAACCAATTGCTAAATATTAGTGGTTTTATTCACAGAAGTATCTTCAGGGTCCTTTATGCCAATCCATGTCATCTGAAATCTCCTTGCTTATTTAAGCAGCTCTCTCTTCTATTTCTGTGTATTTTTGGTAGCATGCAGGATGTCATCGCAAACTCCTAGGGGCTGTTTGTTAGATAAAGAAACAAATACTTGACTGCCTTTTTATCTTAATTAAATCATCATTGATGAAATGATGTATTGATTTATAGCTCACAGACATGCCAGGAACTTGGGGGTTTAAGCTCGAACAACAGTGCTGAAAAGACTTTTTAAAAACAAAATTAAAATTGAATAGTAATATTACTTTTGAAAAAGCTCATCGTTCTCTTGCTGTTTTATTTAATCAATTGAACTAAAGCCAGAAGAAAAGGAAAAAAAATACAATCAGCAATCATAAGAAATACGTCATTTATTTGTCACATAAAAATAGACAGTGAAAAACTGCTGATTTAAGTCCAGCTGTGGCCCCTTAATGATGCATGCTCAGCTTACTGAACAGGAAATTCCTGTTTGATGCATCCAGTGGCCATGGCCATTCAGAATGGAGCACTGTAATTTGAGATTGACTTAACAGGATTTTCTGTGAAACGGCAGCTTGTTATAGGTATATCTGATGATGTATATTTGCTTATTCAGCCTCAGGTACTTCAGAGTTAGGCTCAGTAAAAGCACTCTGTGGGGCCAAGGGAAGACAGGTTCCTTCAGAGATTTCCAGAATGTGGTGGTAGCACAGGGGTGAGTTCATTCCTGCAGAGAAGACTGGAGAAATTGTGAAAGCCATTGCCACTGGTGATACTCTGAATTCTGTTTCTTTGAGTTTGAAGAGTCAAGAGGTAAATGAGTGCAAGCACTAACTCCATCATTCCTTTGTGCATCCATTGAGTATGCTCAGATGGCCTGTTGTGGACACTTTCATATTTATATGTGCATAAAAATATATAGTTGTATGTTATATTTATATTATTACTATCTAATCTTCCTTCGTTGCTGGTTGAATGCCATCAGTTCCACAATTAGATGCTGGCTTTTTTTGATGTCAGTCAATCTCTGTTATCAGACTATGGATGCAAATGTTCCCCCAAAAATGTTTGTAATGCACTTTTTGTCAATGTCAAATCAGAAAGGTTTTAAATTTATCATATATGCTAAACAATTAATTGCATACCTACTCACAGATTATCTGCATACAAGGATGCACCAATGGTGTGATTGATCAGAGAAATGCAGGAGCAAGGTGTACTCTTGTAGCACAGCAGATTAAGTTTTTAGAAATTTTGTCACAACTACCAACTTTATTCGGCCATCTGAAATTCACCTCTTGGGTGAAAGTTGATTGCAAGTGAGAATGTATGATTCATCTTTGGAATGAACTTTGAAAAAAGAATATTGCAATATTCATAGCTCTTAGCAGCTTCTAAGGCATAGATGCTCTGCTTTCTTTGTCAGAGTAGAACTTGAGTTTGAAAAGTCTGTTGTGTGCAGTGTCTCACATAAGTTCAGTTCCATTTTTTAAGGTGTCTTTAATCTCAGTGTTTGGCTAATTTAAGAAGTTTCTTTTCACTTTGTCAGTGTGAAATCAAAGCTCATTTCTCTAGAATGTTGCCACTAATGTATTTCAGGAAAAGAAGGTTTTTCTTCCCCCTGAAACAAGTAAAAAACTTACTTTTCTTTTTTTTCAAGGTGATAATTTATACACAAGGTGTTGTAAACAGATACTTATGTTGGATATAATAACCTGCAGATTTTCTTTTAATCTGAAAACCCAATTAAGCATTGGCCAGATAAGCTGCTAAACCCTCTTATGGATAAACATGATGTAAATTATTGCATACCTTCCTCTGAGAAGAAAAATTGGGAAAATAAATTTTTTTGTACCTAGAAAGTGGACTGAAATGAAATATTGTAATACAGACATTGAAAGGAGATAATAATGATTTTATACATTTGTAGTACTTTAAGCTGGATTTTAGCAGTTGTTCAGTATTTTATTTTTTGCAGTTTTTATGGGATTCCAGTGAGTACTTTTGCTTAGTGAGGACAGTGCACAGTGTTGAATGAAAAATGAGAATGCTGTTTTTCTGAGGGGCAAAACAAAGGAACTCTAGAGAACCTTAGTTTTTCATACAGTATTAGCTTATGAGCCCCTCTTCCAAAGGAATCTAAATACACTGAACATGACTGCTTAATTCCTGAGCCTGTAACAGTGTGTAGCCTATTCCAGAGCTTCATTAGAAGATCTTTCTCAAGTCTAACCATTAATCAGTTTAAGGCCATTTCTTCTTGACCTGCTTATCAAAGATAAGTTTCTGCTTTACGTGTTTTAAAATTGCTGTTGAATTGCAGCTCAGCTCTTATTTGTGTATAAAAGCTTTAATTTGGATATGAGAATAAGGTGAAGTTATCCAAAATAATGAACAGTAGCACAAAGGTAGTGATGATGATTAGAGACAGTATTTTGAAGCCTCCTCTTGGGCCCTTGGTGGGAAGGTCTGAGGTCTCTTGGAAGCATTACTGTTTTCTAGGATGCTTCCAGGTGTGTGTGAAGTCCAGGGAATAATGTCAGCCTTTGTTTGTATTTCAGGCTTAAGCAAACAAATTTAGAATACGCAAGCTACTGGGGCTGCATAGGCAGCAAGGCTCTGCCAAGTGAGGCTCTGTTGCTTTCTGGGCCAGGCACATGCGTTTCATGCTTCTAAATGTGAATTTGATAGGATATTTAAAATGTATTAAATGTGTGAGTGAAAAAGCAGACATCCAGATAGTTAGCAAATTGCTTGCTAGTAGGTAGATCAGATAACTGTGTCAAAGATTCTGTTATTGTGTTTAATCTATGTTATAAATTAGGTGACATGTTTAGGTACATAAACCAGGCAGACTCAGTTAATATTTTTTTTATAGTCTTTGAATTTGGTTAAAAGTCTTGTATTTCTGAAATATTTTGCAGATTGGAGCCAGCAAATATGTTCTGTGATGAGAATTTAAATTTTCTGAGAATTTTGTTGATCAAAAATGAGGGAACCAAAACACAGATGAAGTTGAGTCTGAACTTTGAAGAAGTCCCCTGTCCTTGTTGTATTCTATGGTGGATTTTAATTGTTAAAAAAAAAAAAATTTTTTCGATCTAGTCTAATTATTTAGTGTCATTTGTAGAACATATGAAAAGGAGCTGGATTAGAATTCTCTCTCAGCAGAGAATTTCATAATAAATAAAAATATTCACTAGTTTTAGATAGGTATATATATCAATATTAACAGGCATTTAAAATCTTAATATGTTTCATAAATTTCTTTCAGCCAAAGATGGAAGTCTGTAAGCCACTAGTAATCTTTTTGGAGCAAAGTAATACAGAAAATATAGTATAGCACTCCGTGAGGATGAAGGTGTGAATTTTCCCATACATCATCTTAATGGCAACATTTTCTACAAAATGACATGGGGCACTCCTTTCATATTTCATGACTTCTATTTGCCCAGCTTCAAAATGCCAAATGTGCCAGTGAACAGCACTTTAATATTCATGGGTTTCTGGTATGGCTTTGACAGTTGTCAGCTAGAAAAATGGCTTAATTAGAAGGAATATGACCTGTGGTTTCTTCTTCATACTCAGCCACGTACACAAACATGCAACATATATCTCCATGTTTGTCTTCTACAGAAAATATAATTCACAAGTGAGAGTATTCTTTTCCCGTCACACTTGACTATGTTGATTGAAAATGCATTTTCATTTATTATAATTACTGGAATTATACCTTAATGGAAAATATACTCTAATGCAAGGGGGAAAAAATCCTGATCAGCACTGAAACTGATGATTTAAAATTGTAAATATGATTAAAATGCCATTATTATTAATTTATATTATCAAAGAGACAAATAGAAAGCTAAACTACAGGCAGCCATTTTCCAGACAGCAGAGATATTTTTGCGAGAAACGGATTTTTGAAGAGATGAGAGGAAGTCAGTATTTTGAAAGAACGGAAGTTCAGGTGGGGATCATGTTCCTACTGAATTACTAACAGCAGGAGAGGATAAGCTAAACAAAAGCTTCAAAAATTAATTGGACTAATCTGTAAGGAAAATCAAAGGTAGTGGCAGAACATGTTATTCTGAGAGGAGGAAACGGAGTGGGCCTAAGACTTAACGTAGTGGATGAAGTCCTGAGCGGTCTGGAGTTTTTATAACTTTATGCACATTTTAAAGAATAAGAAACAGACTATCTAACTTGGAAAGTATGTATAATAACACTCCATTGCGTTCATCAGTTACTCATTAAAAGTGAGGTCAAGTGCAGATTTTGTGATACAAATTGCTTTGAAAATGATGAAATATATCTGTTTTAAAGTTGTTCTCAACCCAGGCTGTTATTCCATTTCACCAGTACCTCTAACAGTGTATTTTGGCTGTACAGAGGTGGGGTTTTTGCTGCGTTTTATTCAGTGCTTGATTTGGTCCTTATATCACTTATGGTAGATTCCTTAAGGAATTCTGTGAAATGATGTGTGTAAACTGCAGATGCTGTACACTGCAGGCAAATTGCAAAATGGGACATGATTATCAGTTCTTGAGCAAAAATGGTGCCCCCACTAAATTCACAATGAAATTTCTATAGTCAGAAATACATCATCATAAAGTTTCACTAGTAGTAGTAGGCAATCTGAAGGTAATAAGAATTTAAATTTATTACATAGAAAGTTCTTCATAATTTCTTGTCTTTCATTGCTGTGTAAATATTATTTGATAGTAGATTCTGAGCCATGTAGACACTCATGTTGATGACTAAGTGCTTTGCTACACTTAGTAGTCACATAGCTGAGAGAGTAGCTCTGTAGAACTAATTTATGCAAGACCCATTTCTGAAAAATAAATAACATTTTCTTCAAATCCATCTATGACCAGGGAAGCACTTAAAAATTTGTTTAAAATACCCAACTTCCTTAGCATTCAGTGAAAAGGTATGGCTTTTAAATTCCTACATTCTGAACACAGGGTTTAGACTTGATGTGATGGAGGATCAAGCCTGAACTTTCTATTCAACTGAAAAATCTGCAAAACAAAAAGCTGATCTTTTCATTATATCAGAAGTGAAATCTGTGGCAGTGGACATTAATTTATGCAGTAATTCAGGCTTGTCTGCATTACTTCATGATAATTTATTTGGATCTTAGTTATTCTAGTATTCTAATACATGCTTTTGTAGCTTCTAGAAATCTTTTGGCTTTTTATTACATGTATTCCCTGTAAAAATGTCTTTTTGAAGAAAGACATTTGATTTGTTGCATGTTTTACCACAAGAGAACCTTTACTTGAATGCATGCATTGTGGTCAGTGCTACAGATAATTAAATCTTGAGCGAGAAGGACAGCAGGGGATTAATTGTTTTTATTAAGAAATGAACATGAAGTTTGATAAATAGTGATGAGGGTAGCCATGAAATGTTACTCTACTGACTCACTGTTTCCATTCATCAGTAATTACTGGTTTTTTTCTGGACTTAAATACTGATCCCCTATATACTTTTGTTCATGTGTATATAAATTCAAATGAACTTCCATTAACTTCAAAAGAGTTCTCATAAAATTATATATTCATAAGCTTTGCAGAAGTGGCATTTCAGATTATTAATATTCTAGACAGAAACCAGAGAATTAACTTCCATCCCAGCATTTGCTGAAAGAAAACCATAGCTTTCCTTGAAACTGAAGTGATTTATGTCACCTGATTTTTTCCTTAAAAGTTTTTAGATTTGATGATTATTAAAATTTGGATTTAGTCAATCAGTATTAGTTATTATCAGTATTCAAGGTCAGCTTTACCACACACAGAGATGTGAAGTCAAGGAGATTATAAAGATACTGAGGTAACTGTGTTTATCTTGGGATCGCAAGTACCCTGCCTTTTTCACATAGCACAGCATTATGTTACCTAAGTAATATGTTATATTCCAGAGTAATAATATATTACTTTTTTTTTTTTTTTTTTTAAATTTCAATTCTGTAGGTCTTGTTGTCTGATGTGAGATAATCAAGACATTTTTCAGTGCCCTTGGACTTCTAAATAAGGAATACTAATTGGTCTCTTTCATCATCTGGATGAGGAATAGGTCATAAAAGAATATAACATTCTTGGGTGACATGCCATTATGGACATCTCTGAGAAATTCTTTGTCATGGCAGTATTTCTTAACATGATTTGCCCATAGCTGAAGTCAAATTTATTGTAGTCCTGCACAGCTAGTAAATCTACCATCAGCCTGTCAGTTACATCAGTAAAGTTACCTTTTCCCAGGTGTCAGTCCGTAAATCCTTCATTGTATTTATTGATTGAGTCACAGATTATTTCACCTCTGGCCTTCAGTTTCTGGTAAAAGAACAGCAAGGATTTGTTTCTTCCTCAAAAAGGATGTTAAATTTAAATTATGGATAGTATACAGAGAAAAAAATCTGCATCCTTTTCACACATATTGTCCTTGATGTAATTCATCATATTTACTTCCCTTGTGAATAGAATTTAGCAAACTGTGGGAATTTTTCTTGAATTTACTGGTGATTTTGTGAAAAGAAGCAGTATACTTCAGTGGAAACTCTTAAATTATGATCTGGCATGTTCCATTTAGAGCATGTAGTACTTTCTGCATGTTCAAAAAATAGCATGAAGGTGAGAGGAGGAAAGATGGGACTTATTGCCGTTATGTGATGTATACACCAAAAAGTTATGAAAGCAGTGTAAAATGCACTGGACTTTTGCTCATTTTCAATTAACTATAAACTAATTTCAATGTATCTAAAATCAGTTTCAATAATCACAAATTGAGCGGGGGTGAAAAAGACTGTACCATTACTGTGAAACAAGAATATGAAAAAGCTGTACTTTGAGAGCAGTTACTCAGAGTGGTAACATTTTCAGTAATGCACATTTCCCATATGTAATTTTCCATGAGGCTTTTATCTGCCTTCATACGACTGCATCATAGACTTGTTCAAGTTTGACATTATAGGATTTTGAACAGATCCTAAATATTAGCTTATTTTACAGTGAAGTGCAACTTGTTAAGGGAGGGGATTTGTTTTTTTCAAGGACAGACAGTTAAATTAAGGTTTATCTATTCTTGAGTCATTCTCATGTTGTTTGTACAAGTAATAATATATTAAGGTACTAATATTTGTAAAGAATAAGAAAATGAAACACATAGGAAATGTGAAATTTTACGGAAAATGTACCATGGACAGGTCCTTTTAATCTTCTATATTATTAAGAAAAAGACATTTGTTTGAATATATTAATTTGAATATTAGCAAACAGTGATAGATAATGATTCATGCTATTGAATGGAGCACTAACATTACAGTGAGAGAAGTCATCAGGTACAGCCTTCACCAGGGGCAGCTTTTGACCTTTTGTCAATAATGATGAGTTTGTTAAATCTGGATGGACGTGAGAAAGCAGATTGTGATAAAACAATTCCAGTTTGCATATTTTCTTTTTCTCTATCTTGACAGAACCAGGAAGGGCTCTCGGAAAGTATCTAGAGTGTTAGTGAAGTTAATGAAGATGAGAAGATGGACTTTGGGAATTGGGGTGAAAATGTAAATCCAAGCCAGCACCTGCAGTGTGCTAAATATAGTGTTGACAGACTCAACAGAATAGCACAAAAATGTTGAGGTTTCAGTTTATGATGCTTGGGAAGGTTGAGCTGAAGACTCATCCAAAAACTGAATTCCAAATTTGGAGTAGTCCTGTATACAATATACTTAACCTGTGTGGTAGGTAGTTTCCTCACAACTGAAATGTGTGCCTTCTAGAAAGATATGATACAGGTTAATACGTGCTCTGAGTCAGTAAAGAACTATACTGTTTCAATTAATTATTGAGATCCTCAGTCTTGATGGACTCCTCAAAGCCACATCTCTTGGCTCTAATTTCACTAGCTGTTCAGTCCTTATCCCCACCTCAGCCATCTCTGGTTCCCATTGCACCACCCTCTGGTGTCCTGCCTCTGTTGAGAGCCTCCTGCTCACCCTTGATTATTTATTGATTTTCCACGTCCACTTGTTGCTGTGGATCTCTGGCACAGTAATCCATAGCAGTCTGCCAGGTTTTCACCCTCTTCTAACCAGAGTTCCTCAAAAGTTACATTGGCCTTTCCTAGCTGTTTCAAAATTTCCTGAAGCTGTTGGAACATTCCCATTACTGTAGGAGATGCATCATCCCTATTGCAAGGACACTCTGTGTTGCCTACATGCAGAGATGTTTTTATGTGGCTGTGACCAACTTAAATTCATAGCAATCAGCAGAAAATCAGTAGAAAATAGGAAAAAAAATCCAATAAGCTGTTATTTCTTCCTTGCCATACCTGCATGACTATTTTTAATTACTTCAATATGAAAAAGTTTCTAGTACATTCTGACTTAATTTCTTTCTTTCAGGTTGTATCCTAATAATGTAGCTAGCTTGATACTACTAAGTCTTCAAAATACCCTCTACCTATCTACTTACTTAACTCTTTGTATCTCTGTATTTTCAGTTAATTCAACTAGACTATTCATGATTACTAAAGGGCTTTACTTGTTAGCAGGGCAAAAGTTAAGCAGTAATTAATAAACAAAGAGATGCAATAAAGAATTTATCATGAAGCCCAGATCCTGTCATTATGCTGAAGAATTAAACTGAAAGGTCAATACTTTAATATTCTCTTTGCCTCATCAGATATTAAATGTCAGGACTTTACTAAGGTGCATACTAAATTCATCTCCAGTATTTTGGTCTCTCAAAGTCTTTGTCAAGGCCTGCTGTTTTTCCAAAGTGGGAGAAGACAAGCCATTGTTTTAACAGTTCGAATAGAAATTGTACTCAGAATTTTGGAGGGGAAAATGACTCAAGGGTTTTGTATGATTGTAGACACCTTACTAGGGATGGTGTTTCACAGCATTGTTACACTGAGCTTAACCACGGAAAGGGTACCTGCTGTCCTCCTCCGTTACTCACTGTTGAAGTTTGAGTGACCCATTGTCTGCAGTTCTTCAATTGCTGTGTTCCCTGCAGCTTTCTATTGATTTCCTGGTAAAAAAGGTTCACTAAGACAGCAGCACTTGAATCTAGCATGATTTTTTTTTTTTTGGTTTTGGACTTTGCTTTCGGTTAGTTTGAATTTGTCTGTTTAAACAAGATGAGTCTGTGATCTTCTACTACAATGGATATATGGTATAGAAATATATTAAGCAAGTATGGTGGCCTAAAACATTAAAATTAAAATACAGGAGATATTTATTATATGAGCAATAGGAAGGTGCACACCACTGGGTAAATAACAAATGTGTCAAAAAGATGTATTAGTTGAATTTTTTTTGAGCTTTTTTCCTTACCCCATAACCTGAAAAAGAAATTCCAAATCTCAAAATACTGGTTAGAAAAGCAACTGAGATGGACAGTAAATTGTTGAATGAATTATATTAAAAAAAGTATGTGTTGACTTCCTGAGAATAAATTGATAGAGCCTTTTTTCATTTGTAGATTGCATCCCGGTGGTTTTATAACCAAAAATGAAATAATATTTTTCATTAATTTGTTAATTCCTTGGTAAAGGAAGTTCTATACAGTATCACTCTTCATTTTATTAAAATTATTAATATTTTTTTCAGAAAATAAGAGCATTTTGATCAGTTGGATTTTAATTTTAGTAGTTGAGAGTTTGACCTCCCTTGAGCTCTTCATGGAATAGAAAAGTGGGTGTCTGACTTTGGCTCTGTAATTACCTCTTTCTACATGATTAGCATCTCTGATCTAGATCAAGATGGCATTCATGGTTAGACACGTCCAGTTTGCATGTGCGAAGAATTTGCTCTTTATCATTCCACGTGTCCAATTTTTCCAAATTGCTAAAGATTTGGAAAAGTACAAATCCATCTCATTACAAGGCTGCAGAAAACCTCCCTCTGCCATCTCACAAACTCTTTATTCTAGTCAGGACTAGGAAAACATGATCTCTCAAACTAGCATTACAACTTATCTCCTGGTGTAAAATCAGTTGTGTATCTTGGCCTCTGGATCAATAGAGAGTCTGAGCAGGGCAGTAAAGTTACTGATAGAGGGCAACCCAGATTAAATTAAATCAGGAGACATTCAATTAGGTTTAGCAGAGACATTTGGAGAGAACATGGCATGGAAAAGAGCAGGAGAATTGCGATAACATCACATTGCTGCTGACAGCTGATGTGCACCATGAGTGTCTTTTAGGCCTGCCTACAGAAATATTATTTATTGGTGCCTGGGCTGTGTTTTTGATGTGTGTATGGGATGCAGTAGTAGTATAATTGCATATAAAAGCAAACAGTAATCTAACATTGGGAGAGTAGCTGTATGTAAAACTCCTGGTTGTTTCAAAGCCACAACTTTATGAAGCCTGTCAAACAGTTTGGCCTTTCTCAAGCATAAAGCCCTGAGGAGTATTATGGAATTATTTTTTCTGAAACTCTAAAACTTCATGCCAAATATAATATTTCAAAATAAATGAACAGAACAAATTGTAGCAATTGAAATGTTTTTCTGTTTGAATAGAAGGATGGAGTCTAGCCAAAAGCTTTTTACTGACATGAGAGCATGTGACAAAATTGCTCCATTGGCACTGGGAGTGATTCTAGCAAGAAGAATTCCTGGTCCCTTGTATCCATTTAAAATTGTGCACTCCCTGCTATGAGTTCTGATTTGATTAAAAAAAGTCATGTCATACTAATTTAAAGTGTAATGCATTAGATGGAGAGAGAGACAGAATACCAACACTTGATGATTCTCCTTTTTTCAGTTTATTTTGTTTTGGTGGTTTTTGTTTTGTGTTTTGGTTTGGTTTTTTGATACTTGAATAGTAAAGCTTGGATTTGTTTAGAAGAAATGTTGAGGTCACAGATAATTCTATTCCTTTTTGTAAAGGAGACTTTACAAAACTTAACTATCCTCAAATGAGAATCAAATAAATCTCTCCAGTAGCTTCAAAAGGCTTTTGAAATATCCTTAGTATTTTAGAATAAAACTATCATAATACACATTTATTTGTTCTCATTCACCACTACCTGTGGCCTCTACAGCTAATTTTAATTAGTTGATGTCTGTATTTTGTATGAATATTATAAACTGTGACATCCTGACTATACTCTTCAGTTGAGTTAAAATGCTTCTGCTTCCTCAGCTGCTGAATGACCAAAGTTGCATGGGGTCTTGAAACAGGAATAACCCTTGCTAAAGATTGTGTTATTTTTTAAAAGGATTGCCATGTTTTTTATTAATTTTGGTTCTTTATTTTTTTGAGTTACATCATCATTACCTACATTAACTTTTATTGCAATGTGGAGATAATTATGTCAGTACATAGCAGTATCAAAAACCAGAAATGCCACAGGCAAGTTTTAAGGCTGGTAACACAGCACTGTACCAGCATTCTCCAAGGCACAGTTGGCTCTGTCAAAAGATTCTCCCTTGAGTTTTTCAAGGCTTGTAAACTAAGCCACTATATTATGTTATCATGTGTTTAAAGCCATTTTGTCATCAGCATGGGATATTCAGTGGAATTAAATACCACCAGCAGTGGAATTAAATACCTGGTGGACTGAAATTTGGGGGTGTGGTCTCCCAAAACATACTGGTATGTTTTCCCATTTCACTCTTTGGCACCCTTACTCCTCCCTGGTCTGAATGACAAGGCAATCTTGCTCTCAGTGCAAAAATCAAAATCCAAAAGAATTAGGATGATACAAAGTAATTGTCTTTCATCCTCTTTGCTGCTGGAAGGGAGAGCTCTGATCCTGTCCTCCAGCTGCTGCATAACCCACTGCTGTCAGCTGGAGATGGGGATACAGTCTATTATTAGCATCCTATATGTATTATATTATTAGCATCCTATATGTAATAGTTAACCCTTGGTATGTTGCTAAGACTCTCCTGAGTCCCTTGTTTCCCTGCCTGCTTTATCAGCCCTTGCCTTTTAACAAACCTCTTGGAAAACAGTTTAATGCAGATCAGCAATCAGCTATATCTACAAACTCTGTGGACACTAAGAGCCGAAAGCTTGGAGTTTGGATTTTTATTTCAGAAGTTTTATTCTGCAAATAGTGCTGCACAGACTTGCTTCTTTTTTACATCAACTCCTTTAGGGAAGTAGAGATTAAACATTTGTAAGAGTCTTCATTATCTACAGAATTTTTGATTGGAGCCTCACTTTTCCTACACAACATGCAAAAATATTGAAAAATTGGCTGGACGTTTTTAAATTATTAGTGTACACTGATCACAGCTAGAAACCAATTCAGTGTGATAAGTGTAAGTGTGAAATGAATAAGAAAATATTAATGAAAATAGTGGAAAAGTTTTGGAGCAGCATTGGTTTTAAATTTGTTCTGGATACCAAATATGTAATTACAAGTACTGTAATTTTTTTGCTGTAATTACCTTCTAAAAATTAGAGGATAATTAGTGCTAAGGAACATTCCCTTTTATTCATTTCTTACTACATGCTTTTTATAACACTGCATTTAAAACGTGTAATCCATAGTATGCTAACCTCAAGGTGTTTTTCATGAGCTGAAAACAAGTAAGGGCATTATTGCTGCCAAAAGGAAAGAAGCCAAAATGGGGTCTTGCATTGTATGTTTTCTTTCTTGGGGAGGGGTCTTTATGTACAGTTCTGTAGTGGCTTCAAGCTAAGGAGTTGCTGACATTCTGAAATGTAGCCAGGTCCTCTGTGAATCCTGCTCACCCAGAATGTGTACCTATAAGGTACCATCTCTGTCATTCAAAGTTAATTCTTGACTGAACTTGAAAACTGAGATCTCCTTATCCTGTATCCTTAGTTTGAATTGGAACACTTGCCCTGGTTGTTCAGTTCTATGAAAGAAAATTATCAATCACAACTGGGTTTTCTTCTGAAGAGTTATAGTAAGAAACAGAAAATTTAGACCCAGATATGTGAGAGTGCTACATGCTTCACTGCCAGTGACATCAACATTTGAAAATATGCCAGACTGGAAGTTATGACATAAAATATTTTAAATACTAGAAGGTTTAGACCAATTTAGAAATACTTTAAATTATGAAGTCACATTACTCAATATATTACTTTGAATTAGGTTATGTTGTATTAATATAGTGCGATTAGTACCAAGGCATTGGTAACTGATGTCTCTTAGTAGAAGAAAAAAGGTAAGCAGATTGGTTAAAGCAACAAGAAGAAAAACGCGTGCTTGTTGCTCATCAAAAAAAAAAAAGCACATATTAGAAGAATATTATCTTCCTAATTCAGAAACTAATGTGCTTTACTTACTACATTGCATGTCAGCTTAGACATTTAAGTATCTATAACTTTTTTATTTCTAAGTTAGAACAGAGCTGGAATTTATGCTCTTCTTTGTTACTATTTTCTGGGCATGTCTGACAGCTGACCTATTTGCTTGACCATAAAATTTAGAAGTCTGATGAAGAAAGAGAACGATTCATCTCTCAACCCCAAATTAAAGTCTTTCTGACATTTTGATGTAATACTTTGCACCTCACTGAGTGAGTGTTGAGTATAGGCACTGACATCGTGACACTACAAAGACTAAAATATTCATGCGTATTAAAAATAAAGAATGTAATAAATAATGCTTTATATCCACATTCATTTCTAGGAGTTAAGGCAGATATATTAATCTTATCTCTGTACGTTCATTCACTTGCCCAGAACCAAAGATACAACATGCAGCTTTTCAACAAGTTTTCATCTTTCAATGTTTTGAAAGCTGATCATGAAAAAGAAGGCAGAAAATCTCCATTTAAAATTTCAAGTATTCGTCTGTTACACAGTTCTCTTCAAGAATAATCTTTTAAAAGAAGGAAAAAGAAATTGAGTTTGTATTCTTCATTGTTTTAAAGTAATCATCACACTTTTCTCTCTTAGTTTTGGCAAATTAGAAAATCTCACACACTGTAATGATTAGATGGAGGCATTCAGCATTGGCATATCCACTCCTCAAAAAATTTCATACACAGAGGAATTGTATCAATGTGAAGAAGGGCTGGCTTCTTTCAAAAAATAGCTCTTGCACAAGGGAAAAGTTATTCTTTCTGTTCTGCTTTCTTATTTCTGCCACCTTTTAGTTTATCTTTGGAAATAAAGAGCCAATATTTGTTCTGTCTTTCTCTTTACTTTTGAACAGGCGATGGGACAAGCAAGTCAGTGTACAGCACAAACTGTACTAGAGCTATAATTTTTGCTACCTGTGGTTTCACTGCTCCAATAAAAATATTTTGTGAATATTTCTCTAACGTGATAATACTTTTGTTCTAGCAGGTCTTGTACTGCCTTTGAAATGCTTTACTATTTAGTATGCTTGTGGGAAGGAGCTGGAGTAAAGGGGAAGAGAGGGAAAGACATTGTTCTGTTCTCACTTGTGAATCTGTGTTTTTAGCTTAACGAGAGAACAGACAAAGCCTGTGATCTACAAAGACAAAAAGCATTCATTTGAAATGGCATTTCAAATATAAAGAAAATGCAAATGATTTTTTTTATTTGCTTGTTTACTTCAGAAAGTTACATTTCTTTGCCATATCTGTGATTGAAAAGAGAGGCAAATAATTTTTGATTTGTAGGATCAACAATATTGCTTTTTATAAAACTAATATTTTTTTCATTTCTGGTTTCTGAATTCATTTATCTGGTGGGTTTGTGCAAATGTCAGGTTTCAGAATTAATTATATGTGAATGATTTAGATTTACAAAAGAAATTGATGAATTGAGCTGTACTGAATATTTCTCATGTAGTTCAACTCACTGCCCAGTCAGTTGTTATATGAATTTTTTTATGTTTTAACCATAAGGTATCATTCTTTGTCTTAGTGAAAGCATTTAAGCAGTTATAAAAGGGAAACAGAGGAAGATAAATTCAGTTAATTCAGAAAAGTATATTTTCCAGCTTGTGCTGTTTTTGTCTATGGTAGAGTTAATTTTCTTTCTAATAGCTAGTATGGTGATATATTTTGGATTTGTGCTGGAAAGAGTCTTGATGATTCAGGAATATTTTAATTATTGCTGACCAGTGATTACATGGAGACAGGGCCTTTTCTGCCTCTCAACCTAACCTGCCAGCAAGGAGGCTGGTAGTGGACAAGGAGCTGGGAGAGGACACAGCCAGGACAGCTGATCCCAACTGACCAGAGGGATATCCCATACCATATGGTGTCGTGCATTGGTCATTGTTTTTGCGTTGTATCAGAAGTCTGACTTGGTTTTTATTTCTCTCTCCTTTTTTATTGTTGTTTTCCTTTCCATTTAAATTTTTATTATCAGCAGCATTACTATTACTCTATTATCATTATTTCAGTTATTAAACTGTTCTTATTTCAACCCATGAGTTTTCTCCCTTTTACCCTTCAATTCTCTCCCCTATCCTAATGGGGTGGAAAGTGAGCAAGTGCTGCATGGTGCTTAGTTGCCATCTGGGTTTAAAACGTGACACAGTTACACACATAACTGATTCCCAGCAAATTTAAGGAGATGTTAATTTTTATTTGTTCTGTGCAGAACTGAAAGATGCTGAACTTACCAACATGATAAATTCCTTGATGCCCTTCCCTTCCTTTGATGATTCCTTGAAAAATGGTTCCTAGATTTAATGTTGTTGACATCAAATTAGACTAATAATTTAAAAAAGAAAAGAACAAAACCACCACCTATACAAGTAAATTACTGTAATTCTGAAAACTGAGAGAACATTTACAGTCAACCAAAATCTGAATGACTAAATATAAAACTTCTGGATGAATTAAATATAAAAAGATTCCATTTTCCTAGAAAACTAGGAAATTATTTTCCTAGAAAACTAGGAAAATTAATTAATTACTCAGTGGAGTTAAAAAAAAAAAGTTTAAATAAATATCACAGTGAATGACACTCAGTATACTAAGAACAAGAGTTGTGGCTGTTCTGCCACAAATTAAAAGAAAAAAGTAATAAATTCACTCTGCATTTTTCAATAGAACCTTGATGTAAGCATAGAAATCTAGAAATATATTTGTGAAAACCAAGAGCATCTGTTTTGT
Source organism: Empidonax traillii (assembly GCF_003031625.1). NCBI lineage: Eukaryota > Metazoa > Chordata > Aves > Passeriformes > Tyrannidae > Empidonax > Empidonax traillii. The sequence continues at coordinate 859,349 of NW_020955854.1, forward strand.
CCCTGTATCTACTCTAAAATGGTCTCTCTCTCGACTTTATTTTAAATGCACAAGGACACCAGTACCATTTTCAACTGGAACATCATCTTTGTACTCTTACCATTTTTTTTTTTTCTATGCAAAATGTCCTCATTATTTTCTTGGTTTATTATTCAAGGAATCGTAGTAGTATGTTATCGCTGTTAGGGATTTTTTAAATTTGTTTGCTGTTGTTTTGCATTGAATTTCTGTCCCTGCAAGTAGAAATATTTTCAAAATATTAAGCAGTTTCTGATACTTTGCGACTAGCAGAGGAACTCTGAGAGAGGAATAGGAATGGCAGCAAAGCCTAGATTACAATGGTGAGATTGGTAAAACTATATAAATGGGACTTTTAAAAAGCAGATTCTAGTGTTACCAGTTGACATTACAAAGACAGTTTTAAAAAATTACTTTTCAACTTTGGATATTTAAGGACCATAAAAATACTTACTTTGGTACACATGATTTTTGCCAGATAATTTTGTAGTGCTCTTCGCCATATGTCAAACTGACTTTCCCAAAGAAGTTTAAATTGTAGCTTGAAAACTTATCTGTTGAAAAGTTAAATCAGGACTTGAGAAATAAAAGACGATTATAACTAATATCATCTGTGCAGCTAATTATTTAAATTTCTAATTGTGCTTCTAAGATGGTTTCAGGAGTAATTATAGTCTCTCACCCAGTTATATTGTGAGCAGTACCATCTCTTATGGAAATGGGCTGAAACTCCAGAGACTGGGTATGATACAAACCTTTTGTTTCATGCTGTCTCTGAAAGCGATTATCTTTCTATGATCTGACTTAGTGTTAGCGAAGATGCTTGCAGTGCATGGACTGTGAAAGGAATTTTAAAAACAAAGAAAAAACCCAAGAGGTTGTATTATTTCCACTGCTGAAGTAGTTATGAGTTTGCTAAGACTCAGATAGCAATGATAGCACATTATGTAATAATCTTCCTAAGAATGAGAAATGCAGTTTCTTTGGGATTCGTGCTCTGTCAGTGTAGTCATTTCATGGACTTCTCCCTCATAAATCCACTCCAAAACCACTTCTCCTGATTGGCAAAATGATTCATTAGAGTGAACTTAAGATGTAAGTTTGTGACCATTGGTAAATGTCACATAAGGAAAACCTTAAATATTCTTTATCTAGAACACTGCTTTGAATACCATAGCAGTTTTTGTCGGGTTATTTCCATTACTTGTTTTCAAGTTATTTAAACTATCAAAAGTTATGTTTCTTCTTGTTGCCATTTCTTCGTCTGTATGACCAGTACAAGAAAATGTGTGGGTTTTCTTTCATTTTGTAGGTGGTCTTTAAGAACAAGCATTAAGTTATTTGATGTCTGTTTTATGCAGAAAGTTACAAGCCAAGATTTATAACTATGAAATTTTGACTCTTGCCCCAAAATGTGTACACACTCAAGATATGAAGTGCTGTCATGGTGACTATGGCTCCATGAAACCATTTTCCTCATTCTTATATTTTAAGTTGGAGCAAAAAGAGCTGGAGGATGGACTAGATTCTCAAAGATATTTAGAAACCTGTTTCCCTTTTTAGTCCCTTGCCTCCTGGATTGAACTCTGAGCCTGAAATTCCTAGCCAAAATATGACCAGTGTCAGAAAATTAATTAAGGCCAGATGCAGAGTCCAGCTAACATCCTAACCAGTGCCTCATTTGCTTTAAATAGTCACAGGCATTTGGCTGTGAATATTTCTATAATTCAATTAAAAGATTCAACATGGATATTTACATTTATTTCTAGATAGAACTTGTTACCACATTTCACGTCACTGAAAGCAGTTTCATGATTAATGTTACTGTGTTCTTTTCTTCTTGTATTGCCTGTCATGTTTTCATGCTACCATAGTCCGTAGAACCAGGACTGACCCTGTGTATTGTTTCTCCCCCTGTTTCTGACAGCTTCACCTGTCTCTGAAGGGCCCTTTTTTTCTACATCCTCCATAATTCAATACTTGCATTTGTGGATGATGGGATTGGAAGGAGAGTCTGGTTCAATAACTCCATTCCAATGCTTCAAAGTTATTTATGACTTTCTTCAGAATACTCATTAGACTCCCCTGCTACCTCTTTCCAGGTCTTTTGTGAACACTTTCCAAGATGGTGACCCTGTCGCCTTTCTTTCAGCAAAATTAGTCAATTAGCCCCACTAAATATGCTTGCATTTAGTTATGCTTGCATTTTATTTATGCTTGTTTTTCTTATACTTCAAGGGCCATTTCTTCATGTTCTGACAGTAACTACTTCATATATATATATATTTTCATCATTTTCATTAGCTCTCTTTACATATTTATAAGAAGGTACTATACTCTTTAAATCGTATTTTTTAATCTAGTGTATATTAACTAATTGCCCCACCTGTTTCTTTATACAGTATGCCTTCTAATTTTTATCACATTTACTACTCTTGCATTACAGCATAACTCTTTACTGTTCTGCCTTCTTGTTATCAGTATTTTTAATATACAGATTAGCAGCATATTTACAGTGTTCTGTGTTTATCTCTGCCAATACAGTCAGAAAGGTAGTTGCCCCTCTAAAACTCTCTGTACAGCCTCTCTACATACAATCTTTAGCATATACTGCTAGTTTTGTAATTTTGTTCACATTCAATATATTTTTTTTCTCGTATCTTTTCCTGCAGTCAGTACTATTACCTAGTCAGTGTTTTCTGTGGTTTATATTTGTCCCTTAGAGCTTTTCTTCTCCAAGTGTATCTTGATAAAGTGTCATGCAGATTATTGTAATATTATATCTTTAGTCAACATGTTAACCACTTTAGAGTGTTTTCTCCTCCTAATTCTAGAAAAAATTGTGATTTCGCCTTATCCTTGCTTACTCCACCTTCTTCCAATTTAAAAGAGCACTGGCTAAGACATGATCTTGCTTTTGCATGATTACCTTTGTATTATTGCTGTGCATTTTTCAGAAGTTCTCTTGTACTACTTTTGAAATTTAGGGATTGCCACTTTATGTAGTTATGTGACACATGATCGTGGCTATATATGTTGCCATAACTGCAGCAATTGTTGATTTCTGTGGCTATAGTTCTGGTGATGCAAGCACTTCTTAGGGTCTTAGTAAGACACAGAGGACTGAGGATGGATTTGCAAAATGTTTTATCTCTTACAAGGTCTTCGTAAACCTTCCTGTTAACAGAAACTCTTAGTGTAGAGTGGAAAGGAGGCAATGCAGCTGCCAACACCCTTAAGTAACCAGTCTAATTAGGGTGAGGGTGTCAGCCGCACAGCACATGCAGAGGTGTTCCAAGCAGCAGTGATTTTGTAGGATGAACGTTTTAATAAGAGCTCCTGCTTCCACTCTACTTTGACACTTGACATTGAATCAGTGTTACCTTCTGTGTGCTCTTCTCTTCAGCTGTACTGTGAATTGGAACTGGATTGGGCATGGCAGTGTTGGCACCTGTTTCATGTTACTCCATTTGTTCTTCGCTACAGTATAAGAGAGCTCTTGAGTCTTTTTAAGAATATCATTTGGGCTCTCTGCTAGCAGTCAGTGACATATTTCAATTGTAAATACAATGGAAGCAGATAGAGCTGTTTAACTTCTTATGGAGGAAGTGGAAGTCCATTAACATAATCATAAGGCTATTTAATGTCTGCAGCTATTGTGCTGTCACTAGACATGAGTCATGGTAGTCCTGTTCTGGTACACACATTCGATTTTTGAACTTTTTCCCAGCTTAACTAAGACAAATGGAGAGTTGCTACAGCAGTTATTTAAGCAACTGAGAAGAACCAAATATATTCCAGTTAAAGTCAATTAGATAGCCAGATAGTGATTGAGGCATGCAAAACTGAGTAATGACATAAGATCGTGCCAGTAACAGATTAATTGTGTTGTGAAACATTGTGAGGTGGTATGCAGAGGACCCAATTTCTGTACTTCTGTTGTATGAGATATTTCTTCTTGGATCATAAATTGACAGCTAAAATATTACAACATGAACTTGGAAAAGAAATGGTAAGCTACAGAAACACTAGAGAATATTTAGTTTGTTTGCTGTATAAAAATAAAGCATTATGTTGTTATAGTGAATTATTAATGCATAATTGATTCATTACTGACCATTTCATTAATTTTTTTTCTCTTTTAAAATTTGGGAAGGTAACAGCTCTCCTTTGATGGTTATATTAGAGAATCATCATAAAATGATCTGGGTTGGAAGCAACCCCAAAGATCATCTAGTTCCAAACCTTTACCACCCCTAGGTTTGCCACATGCTAGGTCAGGTTCCCTGGGGCCCGATCTAACCTGCCCTAGATCTGTTCCAGGGATGGGGCATCCACAATTTCTCTGGGCAGTCTGTTCCATTGTCTCACTACCCTCTGAGTGAAGAATATTCCCTCAATATCTAATTTAAATCTTCTCTCATTTAGTTTAAAACCATTAGCCCATGTCCTATTGCATGTTGTCTCACACACTGTATAACACAGAAAGTAAATATAAAAGTTGTTCTCTGTCAGTAAGAGTAAGTGTAAGAAGTATAGATGCAGAATCCCCATATTCATGTTTCTCATTGTGTTTATGTCAAGGATTCAATTATTTCTGTTATTTCCAATAGAATAATATATGAAGAAGTGTTTAGTCTTAAAAAAGTAATGAATTATATTACTACTTAATTTAATGTGACATAGATTACAGTAGGGCAATAAATCATATGCATCCTTAGATGGGCTTTGAAACATTTTATGGCCAAGATCAGGATGTAAATTGAAAAACTGACATACCATTTTAGAATAATGATATGGCTGCAGCAGGGAGAGAGATGGCCAAGGATAAAGAGGCAACCTCATTTTCCAAGGTAATTGCACCTGTACTTCTCACATGGTTTTTGACATTGCAGGAGTGAGGCCTAAGAAAGTGATTTCAGTTTATTGCCAGTAGTTTTGTTCTTGTCTGGGACAGGGAAAGTATAAACCTGGGGTCACATGTCTGATGAAGTAACTTTTATTATATAAAATAATTTTGTGAATAAATTTGCATTTGTGGTGGGCCAAGAAGCTGTAGGCAGTAAATAAGAAATATTTTAGATCTAATTATACAGCTCTTTTTTGCAAATAGTTTTTGTGCTTTTGACTGTTCAAGTGGTTTCTTTCTTGCACCCCAAACCCAAAGTTTTTGCTTTAGGAAACTTGTAATTTGTATTTTTTTCATTTTTGGGGAACAGAGTTTACTTGTCTTTAATTCTGTAGCTAACTGCAGTAGCTGTAGAATGAGTATTAAATAAGAACATTTATTCAGATCCTTTACCTTTTTTCTTAGTCCTAAGAAAATTTTAATCATTGAGTATGTCACCAAAAACGATTTATGAGATTACTATGGAGGTATGAGCCATTTTAAAAGTACCAATATTGTAAGAGATATTAATGATAATCATTATATTTAACAAGATGTCCGTGTAAAGGTAATGCATGTACAATTTTATTTGCCTTGGAGAACAGTTTAAATGCAGATGAGCAACACAACCAACTTGCATTTGAAATATATAAGTGGAGTTGCACTATATTAGAAGAAGATATCAATGCGGCATGACTGTTAGTATCTAATTTAGCAGGCTAAATTACCTCACTAATCTCCCTAGGATCTCTTCAAAGTATATGAGAGAACATGGCTTCTCCAGAGAGCAATTCTTGAGCAGAAGCCTAATTTAAGGTGCTGAATTGTCCTCTAGAGAAGTATATCGTTCTCCTTTGAATAAGTCAGGAGATTGATTAATAATGCTAAGGTAAATATCAAAACAGGAATTCAAAAAATATATGAAAAGTTGGCCTAGTTATGGCAGTTTGGGAGAGTCTGTAATTTCAGGCAAAATGGCCTGCTTTGGTCTCTGGAGTTCTGTAACTCCAGACTTCTTGCTGAAGGAAAAAAAATGCTTACAATTATATTTACCAAAACAGAAAGTATGAAAACAGGCCTCCTATCAAGAAATCACAAGAGAATCTCACAAAGGTGTTGGGCTAAATGCATGGAGGAAGACTAGAAGTAGATTGAAAGAGACTATTTAAAAGAACTAATCAATCCACAAATTCATGGGTGTTACCGAAATGTATCTTATAAAGCCTGATAGGTCTGCCACCACCTCTCCCCCCGCATTGCCTTTCAAAGACAGTCTGCAAGAGATGCAGAGGTAGCAGCACAGTCATAAATATTACCTTCCTGAAGGTAAGTGTCTTTCCTGAGACCCCATAAACTACCAAGTTGCAGCTGGAGAACTCATATTGGGAGTTCTGCAGCTATTGCCTTGTAAGTAGCAGAGGCTGTAGTGTTGATATGGAGATTTGATCTGCCTTCAAACTGCATCATGGTTGCATTAATTGAAATTAAATGTTTTCAGAAAGTCTTTAAATTGATGTAATAATTATAGGTCGTTTTCTGCTTGGTAGGTGTTTGTTTGCTGACCATATGCAAGGTCATACACATGCAACATATGCATGTATACACAAGTGAATGAGCTCAACAAGCAAACCTCTGAGGTGAGTTCGGTTTCCAGGATAGAAAAGCTTTTAAGGAGCACTGAGCTTCCAAAAACCAGAATAAGTGTCTTGAGATTGAGCCAGTTTATGGCCTTGTAGGACCTCCTAAATTGAATTTGATTGAATTTGAGCTAGCTCAACCTTCTGCTTAGACTGTTTGCTAAATTGGAGTAATTGCATTAGAACTGTGAAGAGATTTATTATCCCTTCAGTTCTTCCGTCTAATTAATTCTGGCCTAATTGTATCCACCAGACTCAAAAAGATTTTAAAAAAAAAAAAAAAAAGAGACAATAAGTAGAATTACAATTAAGGGGAATTACAATACTGGAGAAGTTTACCTTTTTTGTTGTTGATGTTCCGTTCATTTGGGGTTTTTTCTTGAGTGGATGAGAATGGGAATAGCTTTATGAAAAAATTTAAAATATCACCTAGGCTTTCCTGACTGTTATGGGTATCTGTACTGCTGTCACAATGTATGACTACCAGGTTAATTAGGCATACCCATTCTACCTTGAATTTACCTGGCCTGGATCATCAGTGATGTCATGGCTTCACAGTTTTTTATGTGAATTATACTGTCTTTATTAGACCTTGTATATTAATTTGTTCGTATTCACTGCTATCATAATCATATCACTGATGTATCAGTGAAGTAATTAGATAAAACCTCCACTGGTGAATAATTGGTATGTTGGTTTGATGTAGAGATTTTTTCTTTGACAGGTTTTACTTACTGCCAGATAATATACTAGAACATTTTACTGGCATTGGTCATGTTAGATATCATGTTGATATTTAATGCGTTAATATCATGTTCTGTTCATTCTCGAAAAAATGAGAAACTTCTTGAATAAAGTTTGTTTAGGTTTGCGTAACACAGCAGAGCAGAGATACTGAAGCTGGCTCAGCCTGGTGGAGCGCTGTTTTCAGACAGCACATGGTAAGTGCACACAGCTGCAAGTTAGCAGCTAACACAGTACTCCACCTGGGTATATATTACTCTGCCTGTAGCGTAGATAATGAAATAAAGAAGAAAAGATTAAATAAAATTTTCCTCTTTTATATCTATAGGTTAGCGTAAGTTCTTAGTGTCTTTTTAAGTAAATACACTTAAACTTGAAGTATTTGGAGCAATGAAACAAAAAATTGCCTAATAATGATATAATTACTGCTATTATACATTGCTTTATGAGGAGATGCTCTTTTTGATGAAGATGAATCATTTTGACGTCATTATTTTGGCATGTTTTGTCACAAATAGCTGTGTTTTGTAATAAATTTAGTTTTATTTTCCTAATAAATATCACAATTTTCCTATCTCTAACAGTTATAATATCAGTTAGTATGCTCCAGTTCCTTATCACAATGCTTTAATTTACAGTTCTAACGTGACCAATGCCAGTAAAATGTTCTAGTATATTATCTGGCAGTAAGTAAAACCTGTCAAAAAATCGATGAAAAGAACAGTGCTTAACAAAAGACATATGCCTCATAAATAATATGTCATGACAACTGGCAGCCCTAGTAACATATTTGAAGGAAAATGCTGAAAGAAGTAACCAACCATAAGGAGCTAATGGGTTATTTTTGCTAGAAATCTGCCATAGACTTTTCCTGTCACAATATTATTGCATCTGTGATAAAGCAAAAGGATTTGTACTCTCATTTTTCTAGCATGCTATAGAAATTTCAATTAGCAAATGTCATCTCACATTTATTTTTATAAAAGGCAAATCTGTTACCCTATCCCTAATCCCTTTATATATCAGTATTCAATTAATATTAGTGCTTTGTTTTATCCCCAGATCTGGCTCATTGTTTCCCAAAAATGTATGATGCACTTATGCAAAAGGCACTTTTAACGTTTTTGAAGAAACACATTCTGATAGTTTGGAAGTGACAGTTAATGGATTTGAGAGAAATATCTGTATGTTTCATTTGAACTGACAAACTAAATAACTTTCAGATTTCTTGATACTAATCTGGGGATTTTTGTTGTTGTTGTTGTTGTTTGTTTTTTATTTTTTTTAAATGAGTATGCTAAAAATATTTGTGGTGAGGGGGCATTTTTGCTTTAATGCAGCATATGACGGTGAAGTGTAATATTACAGTAATAGCATCAAAGTGCCACACGACCACCATGACCCCCCTGAAAAAAGCCACCCAAAACCGCACAATCCTGTCTCCCCAAAACAAGGTGTAAAGGTACCCTGAAACATTAGAACTAAAAGTAGGCTTTTAGGGAGATTTCACAGCAAGAGTTAATCAGAGAACTGGATGAAGCCTGATTTGATGTCATGGTAGACTTTGAGTATGAAAGCCAAATGGTTTTTAAACAGAAGATAGAGAAGACAAGACATAATACAGGGGTTAGGGATGCAGTAGAAAACAGCAGTAAAATAGTAATAAAATGACAAAGGAAAGCAGTTTTTGGAACTGTCATCTTGAATTGATTCAAAATTAGTAATTTAGTTAGACCAGCCAAGGAGGAGGAGAGAAAACAAGAAGAGACATGGTGCAGCATTAGCAGTTGCAGAAAGGGGAGTGAATCATGACATTGGTGATTGCAAAGAATTTTTGCGCTTTACTCTTCATTTTTATTTTTGTGTCTGCCTTGCACTTAGCTGATAAATTTAAAGCTAAGTCTTCCACGTGTTCTCTGATGCAAAGGAAGTGCAATGAAAGGTGTAACATAAATACACAAGAGTTCTTTGAGTACTTAATGGGCTGGTTTGTTAAAAGTTCAGTACTTGTCTGATTTATCTGCATTTAGTCTGTGGGTGGCAGGACAGCTGTTATGAAGTATTGTCTTCCAGTATTACATATTTAAAAAAATACATGACATTTAAGTTGTCTGAGGCTTTGCTAATCTTATTACATTCATAATTTTCCTTTGTTTAATTTGTGATTTTGCTGTACAAAGAATTCAGTGCTCCTGTTACTATTGGTGCATTGAAAGTGTGTTATTATCACATCAGCCTTACAGAAGCTGGTATGTGAAATAATGGTAGGAGCACAACATCACAGCCCTCCTGAGGTGTGAGATGCAGAAGTCATGCTATTTGCTAATTATGTACCTTTTCTTCTGTGAACAGAGATGCTGATAAGACCAGAAATGATAAAGTAGCATTGACTACCTGTACCATACTTTCAGGAGAGCAGTGGGTCACAATTCAAACAGCAGAAGAGATATCTTCTTCTTAAATAAGAAATTCTCCTTTAGGGAGGAGGAACATTATTTCTATTATTTCAGAAGAGAGGAAAAATGACCCAGTAGCTTCATAGGTTGTTCTGGATGCTTTTCAAATGTGACTGCTTCAGAAGTGCTGTCTGATGCTTTTGGTGGATAGGGTGGTATTGCATATAATTTTACTGCTTCTGTTTATTTACCTAGGAAGCATAGTGAGGAGAAATACATATATTGAGAAAAGACCAGTTTGGGTTATGTGAATAATATAAAGATCATCTCAGCACTCGAAGAGTCTGGTCCTCTGTGTCATTTAGGAAAAAACTCCAAGTAAAAAGGAATTTGAAAGGTTTAAGTATATATCTCTTTTAATTCTCCATTGATGAGAAGATGCATGATGAATGAAAAAATATTTCCAGTAAAATATTACCAAGCGTTACTTTGTGGTTTTAGTAGATCTAAGGATGGATCTCATGCTGCTTAGGATTTTCTGCTGTTATGGTCAGAATACAGACATTTGTCCTACTCAAAACACGTTTGTCTATAAATCAAAGGGAAATGTTTATTGTCTCCCTTGGGGTGAGACTGAGATTAATTATTGTCATTTTGACTTGTGCTAGGCCTGCGTGTGTCTAATGTCACATTTTGGGAGTGCTTACTGGCACCTTCCACTATTATGAATGCAAGAACCCTTGCACACTTCTCTGTGCCAGTATTGAAAATCTAAATTAAAATATGATCTCAGCAAGCAGTGCTGTAGGGGTCAACATGAGGAAGAATATTTTGTCTACAATTTGGACAGCATGAATGATAGCCAAAGAAACCAGCTGTAGAAAACAAAAGAGAATATAAGCACATATTAAAACCCACAAAAATCATATTTAGAAACCTCAAAGCAAAGAGTGGAACCATAAAAAGGGATTTATGATGTATCACTTCTAATTCTGATTTGCAGTCTGTTATTATGATATAATCTGTGGTTCTCTTTGGGGAACAGCAAACAGCATCTGGTAGCTCTTTGGATTCCCTCCAAACTGTTTTGAAATAGATGTGAATATAGTAAAGTAGTGTGAATCATAGGCAGCTGGTGCACGTATCTGAAAAATGAGAAGTTCTTGTTTTTTTCAGGATATTCCCTTCTTTATATTCTGGTAAGGTTTATTGTTACAAATGCTATAAGTTTAAAACTTAAGTAAGCTTCTTATTTCAAGTGCTGTAATACTGTTTTGCAGAGTGAATGTGTTCACAGCTGTCATTGAAGGCTTCTGTAAATTGGATAACAGAACTGTGGAGGCCAGCTGAGTTTACCAGTCAGTCTTGAGCACTGTGCTGGAGCGATGGAACCGTTCTGAGGCTGTGTGTCCTTTAGGTTCACTGTCTCTTCGAAGTGCCATTCATGCCACAGCATCACAGCCAGGGAAGTCTGTCTGGGGATGAGGCATCACAGGGAAAGCTCACCGCAGCTGGCTGACTTCTGCAGCTACAGCAGCCTTTAAAGCTGATAGCTCAAACTCTACTGACAGAAAATCCACATAACCTTTTGCAAATCGATGCGAGCTGACTCTGTCAGTAGTTTAGGCTGATGCAAATGAGTTCGCTCCTGAGAATAAAATAAAGCTCTTTGGTTGTGTTTTCACAGTGCAGAATGCAAGCTTACATATACTATTTTTTAGTTTTGGCTTTGATAGATGGCCATGGGGGGCTATCAACAGTGTTGATAGCACAGTAGATGCTGCTGAGCGCTCAGTGTCTAGTTATACGTGTGCTCCAGAGGGGTTCACTCTGGAGTAGCACTGGACTGGTCCCATGGACTGAATGCTCACTAGCTGTTAGCTAGTAGAAGATCTGGAAAAGCTCAGATTTGTGGGCCTGGGCAATTAGTTCCTGTCTCCCTTCAAAAGTCTGTATAGATGTAACCTGAAAGCCCAAGCAGATGAATGCTGCTATGTAGGTATACACATACACCACATTTTCCTTCCTTCCTTCCCTTGATATTTTAATAAAATAAAATCACTTCTTTTGGAAAATTATAGTTTAATTACCTAAGTGTTATGAGATGCCTTTTAGTGTCCTGTCCAATTTCTTTAAATTGTATCATATCTTTAATTATTTCTTTCAATAATTACATACAATTTCTCTGCTTTCTGTAAGATGACAGTAGTTAAATCTGTATAAAAGATTTATCTTCTGAACCATATGTGATGATTTTCAATTTATAGTTATTTACTTTAAAAATATGAATAATGAAGAAGTGATAAACAAGTATATAAGAAATGTAATTATGTAGCAAGTAAAAGCTGATTTCCACCCCAAAAACTTCACATAGAGTTTCTTATATTTTCCCTTCCAGGAAATCTCATCTCATGCTTGCATCACTTTTTTTTTGGTGGTGTTTAATGGTTTATTAATAGTTGCCTCGCATAGCAATCCTAATTGCCCTTTATTTGGCTCACTCACTGTGCTGATCTCCAGAGATGGTGATCCCTATTCAGTGACTTGATGTCAGTGAGTACCCAGTATTGGAAATAAGATTCTTAATAATGAAATCCCTATACTTTTGATTTGTTTTTATGTTTATAACTTCCAACCTGCTTGCTTTGATCATAA
>NW_020955854.1:872445-930075 GCF_003031625.1 Empidonax traillii
CCTAATTGCCCTTTATTTGGCTCACTCACTGTGCTGATCTCCAGAGATGGTGATCCCTATTCAGTGACTTGATGTCAGTGAGTACCCAGTATTGGAAATAAGATTCTTAATAATGAAATCCCTATACTTTTGATTTGTTTTTATGTTTATAACTTCCAACCTGCTTGCTTTGATCATAAGTGCCATATAATGCAAATCAAAGATTCATGATAAAATCCATGATAAGAAAGATATATAGGATTTTTCAAGCCCTTAGTGATATCTCTCTTCTCCAAAAGTCACATTAATCATGAGCATGAATAGAACAGTTAAACTGTTTATTGCCACGTATGTCTTATGGAAACAGTTATAGCATAGAAAATGTTACATATGCTCTCATAGTGAAGAAATGCAAAGTGGTGGTTATTTAATTATATGAAATGTTACAGAACTGAAATAGTGAAAGACAGAAAGAGCTATATTCCTTCTATATAATTCTGTATAATGCTTTTGTCAGTCAACTGTCTCACAGATTTATAAAGAATTTTCCCATCAGCAGAATTATTTGATTATTTTTTGGTAAGGGGTTGGAGTTCCAAGCATGGCATGCAAACTTAAGATTTCATGAAACCAGTCTTTGCTTGTAATATGACAGATAGTAAAATAATTTACTAGTTAAATGAGACTTTCCTCATCAGCCTCTTAAGAGGTATTTAAACTAGAAAATGTTTTCTATGTTTACTATACGATTTACTTGCCCTGAAATGTGTTTTTTACCCCTCTCCTTCATTGCAGGAAAATCAATCCATTAATGATAGGGCAAATAATTGAGAACTTCAGTCTCTCAGCCTTTGTGATTTGGAGTGTACTGAACAAACAAGTCAGTTATTTCTTAAAGCAAAGATATACACAGTGATTGGGAATATTTGTCTATATTTCTTTGTAACATAAGTCTACTTTAAAGTAATTTGACAACGGAACAGAGATCCCTATTTGAAATAAAGGGATTTTTATCAGTGCCTGAATGTGTGAGAAAGTGCATATAGCACTCCCCTCACAGAAGAAAAGAGAATAAACCTTTGAAAGACACAGTCATTAGTGTGGTCAGAAGTTTAACCTTCCAAAAATAGATGAGTGTATTTGTTGTCTCTTATTAGGGAAGCAGAGTGACTCTGATTCCCAGCTTGTGGCTTCCACAGTGCTCTTTTAGGAATAAAACATTTTTAGTTATATTTTTACTCTTAGAACTCACCCACCCATATGAGAGTGAAAACTAGACTACTTCACTTTATGCAGTGGAAGGCTATTTGTTCCTAAAAATCTTTGAAAAATATAACAGAGATCATTAATAAAGGATTTCTATTTCAACTCTGCATTCAGAGCATTAGCAGTAAACACTAGCTGGATCAGTACCTTTGCAGTTTGCCCAGGGACCCAAGCAGAACTGGTCCTAAACTGTGTCAGAACATCTTGTGTGGGGACTTCTGTAGGGCTCTTTTTCTTTGAAGCTTGTTGTTTTGGAGTTTGCTTTTTTGTTTCCTACATATAAAGCATGCCTGCTATTACATTACTAATTATATAACAACAGGCTGAAATTTAAGCTAGTAAATCTTACCTGTGACAAAAAAAGAAATTGCTTATACTTTGTAGAATTGTATTTATCTGTACTGCACACAAGCAGTAGAAGATATGATAGATTGAGCAAATTATTTTCTTCCTCTAAGTACTATGGATTTCTGAATAATGTAGCAGGAGCATTTATGGGTTTAGCGATCTTTACCCAATTTTTAAGTTAAATGTTTTAGGTTTTTGCAGCACAGAAAGCCAACCAAATCCTGGGGTGCATCAAAAGCAGTGTGACCAGCAGTTCAAAGGAGATGATTCTATCCCTGTAGTTTGCTCTTGTGAGACTCCACCTGGAGTACTGCAAACAGTTCTGATGTTTCCAACATAAGAAGGACATGAAAGTCCTTGTTGGAGCAAGTCCAGAAGCGAGCTGCAAAGTTGATAAGAGGATTGTAACACCTCCTGTATGAAGACACACTGAGAAAGTTGGCCCTGTTCAGCCTGGAGAAGTGAAAGTTGTGTGGAAACCTCATATCAACCTTCAGGGGCCTACAAGAAAGCCAGAGAGGGACTCTTCATCAGGAGCTGTAGGGATAGGACAAGGAGTAATGGGTACAAATTGAAAGATATTAGGAGTAATTTTTTTATTGCAAGAGTGGTTAGACACTGGAACAGGTTGCCCAGGGAGGTTGTGGATGCCCCAACCCTGACAGTGTTCAAAGCCAGGTTGGATAAGGCCTTGAGCAACCTTGTCTAGAGGGAGGTGTCCCTGCCCACGGCAGGGAGAGTTGTGACTAGATGATCTTTGACGTCCATTACAACCCCTTAACATTCTGTGAGTCTATGATTCTTTGAGAGTTAATAGCAACATAATTATTCAGGTTAGCTAAAGTAACTCAGATAATTTAAACAGCTTAGTTGATGACATTGTTATTAAACTCTTCAGAATCATTATTACAAGTATTGTTTTTCTGTAAATCTTAAAGTATTTAAGAGACAAATTTGCAAAAGGGATGCTGGTGCCTAAATGTCCCTGCAGGCATCTAAATCAGGAATTTAAATGTCAATGTATTCATACCTCACCTGTCATGTACTGAGAAGAAAACTCCTTTGGATTTTTAGTTTCAAATTCCATAGCTGTATAAGCCGATAATTTGCTACTCCTCAGTATTTACATGTCTTACAAAACGTGGCCAGTGAGTTGAGCTGCAGGGAACCTTTGCACTGGTGGCCCTGTTTGTGAAAAGAGTGGAAACACAGCATGGATGTTCATATCTCTTTTTCCATGGTGATATGGAGAAAATGTCCTAAAATGAGGTGATGAGAAAAGAGCTGCCATAAAAGATGGTGTGAAATGTTTTTGCTGAAAATATTTTGCTGAAATATCTGAGAGACTGGAGTCACATTTCCTCCCTTTCTCTAAGGGTTTTAGATTCAGGTTTTCATGTTAAACTGTTGACTAGCCCTTTCAGAGGCTTTCATGGTGGAGCTGTTTTATTTAGAATTGAGTACTTAAATGTCTTTTAAGCCAGAGGGAAGAACTCTGTAACCTAGTGATTAAGGCAGCCCTTTGGGATGGGAGAACAGGCTTTCAGATTCCGCAACAATGAACATTTCAGTATTCTAAATTAAGCATTCATTAAAGCAGGGTCTTGAACTCAGTTCTCCATCCTCCCAAATGAATAACCTAATCATGGAGCTGTGGCAATTCCTATGTGTTTACTGTGACTGGGGGCGTATCTCAGGATTCCTTGTGGTGCCAGGGAGGTGTGCTTTGAGACCATGAGCATGAATGCAGAGTCTGTTATCATGAGCTGGCTGAAGCAGTCTTCTCAAAGTGGAGAGAAAGTATTCAGATGCCCCTTATTTGGAGGGGTTTTGAACTTGTGCTTTCTCTCATCTCACATGTGCCTTGTAACTAGCAAGTGACCAGGTAAAACAGCAACTCTGTCAAACCTGTTTTGAAAGAGTCTGTGCTGCTTAGAATTGTTGCTGCTTCCATATGCTTAATTTTCAGATAGAAGCTCAGGACCCTGTTTCAGACAATTTCAGAGTTAAAAATCAGGATAAAGGCTGCCTTCTGCCAGAAGATTCTATAGAAGGGAAGAAACTCAGCTTTCTTGTCAGCCTTTTATAGTGACTAGCATAGATGCTCTATGCTGAGTGAGCTGACTGTAGTAAACTCCTTTCCTAGATACGTGCTTCTCTTTATATATCGTGAAAGTGTAATGGTTTTATATATCTATAGATATAGATATAGATAATTTACCCACACGTAAATTTATCAGCCTTGTCTAAAAATAGAGGCACATTTTGCAATGTTAAGAAAAATTATTCGTTATTTTATATAACCTTCATGTTTTGAAATACCACACAAAAACCCCTCTGTATGTAATGTTCCCTTATCATTAAAACCAGCAAATTAGTTAACTGAAGTAATGATAATTGAAAGTGATTTGTCTGGCATAAGTGTATGCTGCTTTGTAAAAATAATTGCAGTTCTTGTGCCAAATACTTTTAAATCTCCACTTGATTTTTAATATTTTTGACAGAAGGTTCCATTTGTCAGCTTTGACAATTAATATTGTAATAGAGCAATCTAGGGACTTCCATGATTTAGCTTAAACACTGTAATACATTGTAGAATTTTGCATTCAATTAGTATAAGTAAAACTGATGAAATGTTTGTTACGTTTGTTCAGTATTTCTCAATATAATTTTTGATTTTTAATGGCTTATGACATGACTGAGTATAAGGCATAATGGTTGGAATTCCTAATGTGAGGTATCTGCATCAGGTTGAATATTTGGAGAGAGAGATTTTCAAGCAAAATGCATATTTCAGAAACCTCAAGTAGAGAAAACAGTATTTTGCTTATTTGTACATCTTATTTTACTTTAAATAGTCTTACTGTCCTAGTTTGAAGCAGAAAGGTAAATAAGGGGATTTTATCAAATCTATCCTTATTGTCCGCTTCACAGGCCCAAATTTAGACAAGTTTTAAAACCTATAATACCACTTTTTGCATTCCCAATGATGGTGTTTCAGTTCTTCCTAGGTAGCTAGATCTGTTTGTCACTTAGCATCAGTAATCTTGACCATTCTGTGGGACATTAGAGCAGAATCCTGTGGACTAGTATGTTCGAAACATGGTATGGTGTCTGATGAGTCAAGCTTAGAATTGAGAATGTGGCACACGAGATTTGTGTCATAAAGTGACATGGGAAAAGGAAGGAAGAAAAATGGGTACAAAATCTGATAACGTTAGGAGATAGGTAGGGGGGATAGAAGCTAGGACTATGTTTACAATGCAAAGGCACCAGAACAAATCTGGTGGGAAGAGAATCTGTACAGTTTTATCTGGTGATGATCACTAGGCTAGGTGAGGTATTTTGGAAACAGGGAAGTGAAAGCGGGATGAAGTCCAGATAAGGAAATAGGCAAATTACTTTGTGGAGTCTTGATTTCACTTACATTGATGAGATTAGATTTGGAAGGTATTGTGGATTAATTCCCTTCTCTCCCTTACAGGATCTGATTCAAAGAATAGTCATTATGCACTGGAGATCGTTTGCATTTCAGACACTATGGGAGAACGTGTTTTAAGTTCAAGAATAATGTTGCCTTGTAAGCAGGGCCACAGTAGACATGGAAAGGAAAAGATAGAAGTGAAATTACTTTAACTTGATGAAATTAATCATCAATCCCCCCAGTCCTGCCCTTGTCTCTGGAGCGGTTAGGAACCATTAATATTAGGTATATATTCAAATGTGTGAATGGTACCTTATTGGCTGATGGCTTATTTGATTGCAGATGAGGCTGTAAATATATGACAGAGATAATGGCTACAAGATGTAGCTCTTTCAGCATGAATTTTAATTTGGTAGAGATAAGGTATCTATTTTCTTATTTGATTTTGGAGTAGAGATACACACTTGAAATTGATTATTTGGAATGTTAATGCTAGGGGAATCTGAAAATAGTTTAAAATAGGAAGTAACATCTGTCTGTGTGTGTGATTTCCCAGAGGAGGCAACCATCTCTTTTCCTTACCTAATTTCAGGGGTAAATTCTAGCAAAATTCCATCAATAATAATTATTCATTATCTTAGTGAGGGCTTTGACAACCAATTTGACATCTAATCTACATGTATCTATATATATATTTACTATATAACTTAGTGAATATGGTTCCTTAAGATTTCCTCGAAATACAGGATTTGGAGGGGCAAGCAAGTTCATCTTTCTTCTTCACTTGGGAATACTGGGAATGCTTACCTGACTGAAGGTAAGCAGTATCTTGATAAACCCACACTGCCATCACCTGGAAGCAAAACTGCGCATTCCCTTGCTATGAAGAGTTGTGTGGGAGTTGGGCCACTTCCCCTCTCCTCTACTCCTCCTCCAAGCTCAGGTGATGAAGTTGTTTTTATTTGATGTATAGCTGCAGATATAGTTGATAAGGTACCTAAGGTACATTTCAAATGGTACCTTTTCTGAAGTCATAGAACCTGAGTTTATAAAAAGAAAGGTACTTAATATATGTTCATAAAAATCTCATTGCTAATGAGGAGGCTTTAACCATGATTGATAATTAGCTGGAATACTTTTTTTAAATGTGAAGGAAGCATTTCATAGTTGATGTAATAAATACTAATAAT
Organism: Empidonax traillii; assembly: GCF_003031625.1. Taxonomy (NCBI): domain Eukaryota; kingdom Metazoa; phylum Chordata; class Aves; order Passeriformes; family Tyrannidae; genus Empidonax; species Empidonax traillii. Next base: position 878,653 of record NW_020955854.1, read on the forward strand.
TTGTTACAGTTTTTTTTTTAAAAATATAAAATGAAAGAGATCTGTGCATTCAAAATCAATAAATATGGGACAGTATGTCAGTGGGCATTAATTCAGGACCTGGAAGACAATTTAAGGAAAAATTACACTAAAAAAACCCTGAGTCTTTAGAAGAAAACTGCATCAGTGTTCCAAAGCATGGAGTACAGGTTTCCCAGGAAAGCTATGAAATACTCACCTTTGGAGGTGGTCCTGGGCACCTTGCTCTAGGTGACGCTGCTTGAGCAAGGGTTTGGACCAGATGACCTCCCAAGGTCCCTTCCAACATCAGCCATTCTGTGAATCTGTGATAACCATGTGTTAAGCCTGTATTACTTATTGGCTTGATTTCTGACTGGATAAGGTCCTTGGAAGTGAAAAAGACAGATGCAAAACCCCACCACATTTAATTTTATTTATTTTTAATGTTCTAGCTTAAACAATATTTGTGGTTTTTGTTTCCTTTTGCTAGAGTTCAGAGCACATGTGAATCTAATTCCACATAAGGAATTAATCTTTCTACTCTGATTAGTCTTGATTTTCTCAGTGTCTTGCAAGTGAAGCAAATACAATTGCAGCCAGATCTTGACATAATTTGAAAAAAAATTTAGTTAACTTTACGATTTATTTATTTGGTGGAATTGCACAGCTCAAGAGAATGGTAATGGGATATATATCTGTCACCGAGAAATAACCAGTGTAAATAAAGTCACCATGATTAGTGATCAGAGTGTTTTTGGCGTAGCACAGGGTCAGTGAATACCTTTGTGAAATGAGATTGGTCTTAGTCCAATTCACAAAGTTTTAATGTTGTTTTTTTTTATCTCAGGAAGCATCAGCTTTTGCTGACTGTTTCCACCAAGAGAACAAGGACTTGTGCAGTCAGTCTATTTGAGAGCAGAGTTCCAGATGTAACATAGGTATGTTTTGATGCTGCCTGATGCTGTATCTGTATAAAATTGATTGTTTCATGGTCACTAGATTAGTGACCATGAAATATTTTTAAAAACAAACAAAATCTGTGGATTTTGTTTGTTTTTAAAAATAAGTGTGGTACAATTTTTAAGCAAATTTGTATAATTTTTAATGGTGCCTTATCTTAATTTCTTCTATTATAACACATCAATTCAAATTGAAACAATTTACTTACAACTTTATTGCTAACAATGTTTAATTGCACACACAATGCTGATTGGTATTCCAAGCTTCTCTTTTGTTTGATAAATATGAGATAAATAAATAAATATGAGATTTGATAAATAGCTGGTTCCACAACTATATACTGTGCAAACAAGATAACTGTTTGCATTGTTTTGGACTGTGCAGAAAGATAATTTCAAGGGTCAGTGGAAGCTCCTCCATTACATCTTTCTCCTCATCCTCAGTATTAACATTTATGCCTACTTCCCTGGTCTGTCGACCCTCTCTTTTTCATACTTGACTTTCAGAGATCTTAGACTGACTTAATTCCCACTAAAAAGCTCTAAAATGATCATAATAAAAGGTTGGATAACCATAATAAAGAAAGTACCTTGAATATTACTTTTACATTTCTTTTGCATGGTTTGTATCTTAAACATTCACAGTATGTGAAGATTTTTCCTATTTCCACCATTGTGTGCTGAAAGAGAAAGAGGAAATAATAGAAATTTTTAAGTGTTTCTGCAGAGATTTTTGTCATGTAAAGTGTAAAGTTAAGCTCCCTGTACTTTCCCACCCTCTGTGATATATACATAGTTGTGTAATTACCAGTTCCACTTCTTAGTTTTTCTTTTGTATTTTCCTTACACTAATTCTTTGCTAATGTGTGTTGGCCAGTAGAGCTTTGTTCCTAGGTTTATTCATGCCTATGTGGAAGCAGACAGTTAAAAAACATTGATCACTTTGTTTTAAAAAGAAATTGTCATTAAACTCTGTGTGCGCCAAAGTTCCATAACATCCAGGACAGTGATTGGATTTTTTCAAAGATTCATGCCATTTCATTTTGTGCTAATACAAACTTGCCTTCATACCTCTAATCATAGAGCAATGGAATGGCTTGGGTTGGAAGGGACCTTAGAAAACATCTAGTTCCAACCCCTCTGCCAGGGTCAGGGACACCTTCCACTAGACCAGGTTGCTCAGATCTCAGTCCAGCCTGGCCTTGAACACTTCCAGGGCTGGGGCATCCTCAGCTGCTCTGAAAAGCCTGTGCCAGTGTCTCACCACCCTCACAGTAAAGAATTTCTTCCTAATACCTAATCTAAACCTACCCTCTGTCAGTTTAAAACCATTCTGCCTTCTCCTGTCACTACATTTTTTTATATACAGTTTCTCTCCAGATTTCTTGTAGTCTGCTTTCAGGTACTGGAAGGCTTAGGTCACTGGATTAGAGGAAGAATCACCTCCCTCAGCCTACTGTTTTTGAGGCAACCCAGGCTCTCTGAGGCTCTGCTGCCAGGCTAAGCAGGTCATCCACCGGTCACGCAGGACATAACTGCTGTCTCCACTCTAGTCCAGTGAAAGGCACTCCCTACAGCCTGAAACATGGATGGCCACACGTGTTTTTGCGAGCTCTGTCAGGGTCACTACATCCTTTTTGGCAAGTGTAGATTACTTGGCTCCCTGCTGAATAGATACCATGCCAGCGCTCCTCCCAAGAGGATGATGACACCAGTTGAGCTCTGGAGCCGGTAGCGTGTCCACACCCTGCCTGCACAGAGTGCCTACAGGAACTGTTGCATTCCCTGTCACTCACACTCGCTGGGGTGGGCTTATCTATGGATGAGGGTGGATGCTGTCCTTGCTGGCACCACCCACACTGCCATCTGCTGGGTCAGAGCTGCCTCCGAGTCCCGACTCCACTGCTTCCTGCTCAAGAGTGAGGGATTGGAGCACCTCTCTGTTCTAGTATCAAAATCTTGCTGGGTAGGAAAGCTCACCTCCCTCCCTTCGTGGGATCCTCAGCTCCAGAGCATGTTTGTCTGTGCAGATGGCCTCAGAGTCTTCACTAAAGAAGACTTACATTTGAGTAATAAATATACCCACTGTGATATGTTCAACATTTTAGGGATAAAAGGGAGAAATCATACATACCTGCCAAAACATGTAAGTCTTTATACACAGAGCTCAAGTAAATTACAGTAGTTCAATTCTATTAGCAACACAGGAAGAAATGTTAATCCACTTCTCCGTGCAGTACTCTGCCTCCTGGCTGCTATTATCTAGCTATACGATTATCCAGATTTTCAGTATAATGTATAGATATGAGTGAAATAAAGTTTATTTAAGCCATCAAGACAGACTACTCATAATTTTTTTTTTTTTTGGTGAATTAAGTTACAGCTCATACTGTATGATATTTGTGATTACGTCATTGTAGATCTGAAAAAAGGTATGGTGTTCTTCATTTTCTTTAAGAGTTTGTTCATTTCTTTGGAAAGACAAGGCTTTTCTTTTAAGTCCTCAATGTGTCTTTCAACTGTTGAGCTTTGAAGAGAGAAAGTTAGTGCCATACAGAATGAAGAACTAAAAGGTCCTTGAGAAAACCTTTGTGTTTGCCTAACTAGGATACAGGAATCTCTGGGAATTGCTAGCTACAAATATCATCTGCAGGTAAACTTCCTTTATGTTGCAATAGAGCGCAAAATAATGCCTATAAAAGGGACATTGAAGTGAAATTAATTCCAGATAGTTTTAATTATTTTCTTATTACTCTAATATTGGATTTGAAGAAAAGACTAACTAAAAGGTGAGAGTAATACTGCAATCTGTCTGTCTACTCACAGTCTTCTATTGAGTAAAAAAAAAAAAAAAAGCTGCTAAAGTCATCTTGGTGGCATTTCTTATATAATTTTAAATGAATTCTCTGTATCAATGATAACTAAGAGTACATAATTAAGATAAAGCAGTTATTATACTTTTAGACATAAACCCCACACTTATGTAAGCCCACACATACAGACAGTCCTCTCCTAATCAATGTCAGAAGCAGGGGAGGATGAAAAGCAAGACAGGTTTTTGTGGTAGTGGAAATAGGATGAGTAATAGCAAGATTACTATTGAGAGATACAGATTAAGCTATGGGGAATCAGTCTGTGGGAGGGAGAAGCAGCTCTGAGAAAACTCCTCTTTATATTACTTTTATGTATACACAACCATAGAGCAGCTGCATGACAGATTTTTTTTTAATGTATAACCTCCAAGCTCTAAATATGAAAACAGTCTTAAGTGAAAAGTAAGTCTAAAGGATAAAATCACCTTTCATTCGTAAGATAACATAAGGATCTAATTTAAAACATACACTAGAATAAAACAGTAAAATGGATCTTGAAATTATGAGTAGTTCTGCTTTTAACAGACACCAGAGCACAGTTGCACACAGTTCACCTACCAAGTGCCTCATGTCTTTTTTATGCTTTCATCATAACTATTTCTGATCTGCCTTTCAAGCTGACCCTTTTGTGGAGTCACGTGTTCAACAGACATTGTAGGCATTTCACAAATGAATTACTTTGTCACTGGAGTGTCTGCTACTGCTCTTCTAATATCTGTACTTTTATGTTGTGTCCATGGCTATGAACTACTTGTGTTCTGGAAAGTCTCGATGTTAATAAAACAAAGTGGAGCACAGACTAAGCAATTGAATATTCTACTAAGAAGCACTTTGTGGTGTTGGATATTGTGTTTTTAATTGAAAAAAAAAGGAAGGCTGAATAAAAGCTGCAGCTCTGTTTCTTAGAGGTGCTTTGGACTGTCATCTATAGATGTTGTCTTTCAAGAGCCTTGACATCCAGCTTCTCAGACTTCATCATTACAGCAGGCTCATCTCTCTACACCTTGGTCTTTGTTTGCACTCAGTCATTTGTTGAGGGTCTTATAGGCTTATTGGTCTTGTTTTGCTGCTAGTGGTCCATTTGGACTCCATTCTGCAAAGAAACATACCATTTAAAAAGCAAAATGGGATATATCCCTGTTGCTCTGCTGCTGACATTTATCCAGTTCTCTGTCATCAACTCCTGAGTAAATGGATGTTCAGAGTTCATGGCCATGCTGGTAGGAAACATATTTTTCCTGTACATTGGAGCTGTTAAGTGTAGAAAGCTCTTGATTCTTCTGTCACAGATTCCCAGAACGAGAATGTCTGCTACTTGTCAAGTTTCTGATCCAAGATGGGTACTATAATTTGCAGAAAGAGTTGTAATCATAAATAGCTCTCATGTATCAAAATCAAATTCATAACCTGAGACATGATATCAGGAAAACTCCCATGAAAATTATGCTTTTTTGAATACAGGAAATTAAGATTCTAGAACTCAGTTAAGTTGTTGCCTTTGGCAATCTAGTTTCTGTTATATTTTGTGGGTTTAGTTTGTTTGGGTTTTTTTATTTTAGGCTTGCTGTAGTGCCCAGAAGTCCCATTCTTGAAGCATATTTTTCTGTTGTAGGCAGAATAATGGTCCAAGGGCAGCTCTTGTGTCCTGTTGTATCATCTTCAGTAAAAATTTAAAACCTTTGTAATATTGATGTTAGATTATTTTCTTCTGGTTGTCTACCATGATGCAATGTTTATAAAAATTCTCAGCTGTTCATCAAGGCGTTAATAACTGGGTTTAAGTAATTTTGTAATTGTTGCAGAAAAAGGAATATAACATACTTTATTCCTCATAAGACCTGCAAGTAGTATTCTTAATAAAACTTGGTAGTCATAACTATTGCAGTAAGTAATCACAGCTCTAATTATAATCCAAAAGCTATAATTTGTTATAAGAAGTTGCTGTTGTAACATGGAAAATTTTTAGAGTTGAGCCTTACTAAGATTACTAAGATCTAAACAATTGCATTAGTAGTCCCTATAACAGGTTTGCAATTAAGGAAATGATTGAAACCTGTTCCTCACAGAAAACCCAGTGTCACATGAAAAGGGGAGATTTCCCTTTGCGATTTATTTGTCTGTCAGTACTACAGGAAAGCCAGGCCCCCTGTGCCTGACCAGTCCCCCTGTTATGGGGACCCCTCACTGAACAGTCCTGCTGGATTGCAGGGTGGTTTGGCAGACTTATTCAGGGAAATACATCAACAGCATAAGGGAGACCCCCTCAGTGGGTCTTCCCACTTTATTCGAGTGTTATCCGCTGCTGGCAGCCACCAGTGCCTGTGAAGGACTCACACTAACAGTTTGTGGAATAACACTCTTCATTAGTAGGAAATTGTGACAGTTTAAGGTTTGAAGGCTGCTGGTGATAGTATCTGACTGCAACAACAGATTAAAAGCAGTATGCAAACAAGCTCTAGTGCCCAGTAAAAGTATTCAGCATGCATAGAGTACAGTTCTTACCCATGGGGGAGAAGACTGGTTCGGCCCTGACTGATCCCAGCAGTTACAATGGAGTCTTCCCTAACTTTTCCCCCATTGTCAACTTACTTTTATGCCGTTTCTTTATATTTAAGTGGAGCTTGAGTGACTTTAGTCATAAATACCTTTGTTACTCATTGGTGTAAAATTTTCTCACTTTTGCACAGTTAAAAAAATACAGGGTGCATACTCAGTGGGGGATCGTTGTACCTTGGAGGTGGGTAACTTTGGGTTGGAGGTGTGCATTAAGATTACAGTTAGTCTTTAATGAACCAAGTTTATCTGAAGAGAGAGATTTCGCCACAGTTGTTGACTCAGCAGCAAGATATCTTATGTCCCTTGGCTAACAGGTGCTGTGCAAGTTATCAGCTGAAAAGTACCATTGAGTTCCCCTCCCTGCAAGGATTTCCACAGAGCCTGGTCTTGGTGTCTCTACTCTGCTCCACCCTCCATTCCATCCCTCTTAGCAGGCACTTGCTGTTGTATGGGGAATCACCCTGGAGCCGCCAACCTCATTCCATCCAGGGAGTAGCAGCTGCATTTTACTCTATAATTTCCATACTGTTATGGTCAGTTATTAACTTCTGTTAGGATGTGAATCTAACTTCTTAGCTTCTTCTAATTTTACCCCTAGCTATCTTGGTACACCCAGTCCAATATCCATTTTCAGTAGGTTTATGGTATCACTGTCTTATTTTATTTGCTATATAATCCCTGAAAATTACTAAGTCTTTTTTTTTTTTTCTCAGTTTCTCAGACTGACATTTCTTGCTGCTAATGTTAATAGGAATTAGGTGTAAGAGTTTAAACCAGTGTCTTATCTACTATCTTGGACAGGGCTGAAAATATCAGGGAAAATACCTAGAGAAAGAATCTATAATGAACTTCTAATACTAATATAGAGGAGTTCTTTCTCAGCATAGAGGTCTTGCAAGATTGGATTTGGCAGTTCTTACTGTTTTCATTCTAGCAAATGTAACTTTTGAGACTATCCTGAATTTTTAATATAAAGTTTTTAGATAGAAATACGGAAAATATCTCAATGATCATAAAATCACTTTGAGATAAACAATGGAATTTTTAAATCAAAAGATTCCAAGGTACACAACTTAGAGTTCCCGCAGTACTTGCAGAAAGACATAATTTATTTTCATTACCTAAAATCTGCATTAGATAGAATGGTGGGGATCATTGAGGAATCTGACAGCTGAGGATAGAAGTATTTTCTCATGAGAGTATAGTAATGCTATCAGAGAAGGAAATAAGGCATCTGTAGAATTCTGATAAAGAAAATGGTATATATTGATGATTTTAAGTCTCTGGGAAAAGCTTGTCTAATCTATCTCAACAGCCACTAAAGCAGCTGAACTCATTATCGAAAGGTTGACCTATCTGCTGTTCAGGCTATTCAGTTCTCTATCTTTCAGGATATGGTTTTTAAAGGATCATGGATGTACTCTGTATCATGTGCTCCAGCGTCACTGAGTTTTTGGTACAGTGATTAAAACTGAAAGACCTAAACCAAAAGAATTCAAGTGCTATTCATCTCCATCTATGAAATTCTTCTCACTATTTGTATTTGCTCTATCTACACTTCCTATTACAACTACTAATGCATATTATTTACACTAATGTACATGCAAATAATAATATTATAGTGTATGAAGCTGGTAAGTTTTTGGTTTAAAATGTACTAGAGGTTGTTTCAGTCAGCTCAAATTCTGTCAGCCAAACACAATGCATCTTCTCTTGTTATTTACTTATCTTCTTAGGTATAAGCCTTGGGAATTTACTCAACCTCAAATAGGATCATGACATCCTGGTCTTATCTGGGGATCATATGAATTAAATTAATACAATTTGAATTACAGTTTCAACTTTAGAATCCCCTTGACTAAATATATTTCAATTTTATTTTTCAGATTCCAGTGTAAGTAGTATGATATACAGCATCAGAACAGAGATGAACAGAGTTGGTTTTGAAAGGTTAAAATGGTTCATTTTGACACCCCTGACCTCAAAGCACATTGTTTTAGAATTATTCTTTTTTCTATTTCAAGCATTCTGGAATTTCTTTTGTGTTGTTTTGGGAAACGAATGGAGGAAAAAATGGTCACCATGTTTACATACATAGTCATGTGTATTTTCACATCACATCAGTTGGAATATTCCTAATGATGTCAGGAGTAGACCTAGAATTTCTAGGTCGATGACAGAAAAATCTCAATTGGAAGTAACATTTCTGTATGTTCTCTTCTGTACCGTCAGCACATGTAGGGCATATTCTTTTCTCTGCTGGTTTTTTTTCCCCTTTGGTTTCTGGAGCATCCACTGCGTTTGGACTTCACTCTGGATCCTGATCTGCTCACCACTCTTATCACTGTATTTACAGGTGTGGAGTTTGCTATTCTAGAAATACACACTCTTTGCATCAGGAATATTCACACTTTGTTACCTTTCTGCACCAGGACTTTTTACAAGGACAAGTAATGTCAGAAGAAGGGTTAATGAATTTACAGTGACAGAGTATAAGTTTAGATGAGGTATTAGGAAGAAATTCCATCTTGTTAGGATGGTCAGGTAGTCAAACAGGTTGCCCAGAGAAGTTGTGGATGCCCTCTCACTGGAAGTGTTCAAGGCCGGGTTAGATGGGGTTTTGAGCAGTCTAGTCTAGTGGAAGATGTCCCTGCCCATGGCAGAGAGGTTGGAACTAAATGATCTTTAAGTTCCTTTCCAACACAAACCATTCTGTGATCTTAGAAAGGTCATGTACTTGTCACAAGGTATAACATGTTTTAATAACACAAGAAAGCTGTTGTGCTTTAGTTTTAAAATGCAGTGGCGCTTCATCTCTTCTTGCTGAACTATAATGCAAATTTTATGGTTCCATAAACATTGATCATGTGTAGATTTTTGATAGTTTACAGTTTAATATGCACCCCTGTAACAAAATCTACCAACACTGAACTTGATACTCTGTGACAAGTAATTCACTGTAAACAAATGTCAGGCATAACTTGAACAATATTTATAAACACTATATATATATTACATATTACACAATATTACGTGTTATATGTATGTGTAATCCATGTACGTAACAATCTGAATAATTTATTAGAGTAGTGTAGATCTGTTACATAATACAATTTTGAAATAAAAAAAGATATTTTAATAAAAAAATACAGTGGTCATGTCAAATAAAGCTTTTTACAATAACTGTCATGTTTCAGTAAACATCCTTGGAATTTTGCTCTGTCTTTAGGTATTACCAACTCCTGTGAAAGTGAGAGCATACGTTTAGTTGTCCTGAAGTCTTCGCAGGAATCCTGTGCTGCTATAAGCTTTAGACACTCAGAGGGGTTCAAGTTTGGAGGAAGAGCAGGCAGAGAGGACAAGATCTGCTAATTACGGTTGTCACAGCACAAAGTGGTATTATTAGCAGCTAAGTTATTTACATGGCTCCTGTTTAAAAGCTCCAAATCCACTCTCTCTATTCCTTACTCATCTGCTTGGCACATCTGGAAAGTAAATATAAGTAAATTCATTTTGGCACATCTAGAAAGTAAGTATAAGTAAATTCTTTTGACTCTAGTTAAAACAGGAAAGGTGAATTTAACAATATGATGTGATGTAGTGTTGCACAATTATAAGTGAAAGAAACCCAGTCTCAGAGCTGAAATTCGACCGGACTTGAGGAAGGGCAAAAGTGTTAAAAATCAGACTTTGACCAGAACTCCAGAGGCTGTGTGAGGGAAGCAGCAATAATACGTGGCAATTTGAAATTCATAATTCAAATCCATACGTGTTACAGCCTGACCTACGACCATGTGGTCACAGGACTGTTGGTCTGAAGTGCTGCAAAATCCTCAGCCTAAGGAGAGAAACATTAGGTGTTTCTGCTCTGAGTTTCTGGCCACTCCTGTAGTCTTGGAACTCTGGTCCAACATCCTTTCTTTAAACAAGCTGACTGCAATGTTTCAACTCTGAAATCCATGTCTTGGATCTCCCACATGTCTGTCCAGTGGTCACTCAGGCACACATTCCCTCAGCATTCGAAGGCACTCAGGCATCAAGTTTAACTCACTTTTGTATATGATAGATAGCAAATAGAATAGACACAGCAGAGAAACCATGTAGTAATAGTCAATTTTGAAAGCACTTGGAGAAAGATAATTGAAAAACTATCCTTGGAGTTTGAGTTGAGCATTTGGATTGGGCAGAGAGGGCACCTCGCCTCATTATTTTTTCAATATATGACATCAATAAATGACATATGGTGTCAGTAAAAAACATCCTCTTCCTTTAAAAGGAATCTATTTCCACAAGTTCAGCTGGAAATTCAACTCTTTTTCCTTAGTCCCACTCATTCCATCTGTGCAAAGAAAATGTACTGCTCCAGGGAACAGATGGAGTCAGTGTGGCTGTACTTTGTTGTGCTGTGGACTCCACATTCTGGATTAGTCACGTTTCTTGAGTAGGATACTCTTCTGCAGTATAAGACAGCAAGCCCTGTTGTGTGAGTTTATTAGATACTCAGCACAGAAGAAAAAGAAATAGAGTTCAGAGTACTATTCATCGGGCTCCATTCTGCCCCACTAACTAGAGTTACTGTTTCTGGATGCATTTGAAATGTCATGGTATCTGCTTAAATGCTATACCTGTGTCTGTGATCATAATTTTCCTTAGTTTTGCTTTTTTATCTGCCCTGGAAAAATGAAGTCAACAACTGTTCTAAAAATAAAAAAGAAAAAAAAATCACTTGCAATTTGGTTTTAAAAATATTTGCAGTCTCAGAAAGCACAGTATCCACCATACAGAAATCAGTTACATTTGTGATCAAAAGAGTTCTTTTCAGCTTCTTGAACAAGGATAGGTAGGAAAGTTGTAGGAACCAATGCTTAAGGATAGTGTCAATGGTATGACAGATGTAGCATTCATCCCTTGGGTGCAGTTGAAGTTTTTGTGAGAGTTTGCTATGAGACTTGACTGAAATTTGCTGTTTAGAGCAGCCACAAAGGAAATACCAAAAAACTTTCAAGAGCATGTGAGTCATCAATACCTACATTCCAGTACTACTGCTGTCTAGAGAGGACATAGGCTTTCTTATTGCAACTGCGAAGTTATTTTAAGATAAACTTCTACATCTTCTGAGTTTAGGTTAAGTATTATATTAAATTTAAAACATTAACAAATATATTTTCTCTTTTGTAGGAAAAAATGCGTTTATTCTTTTAGTGGAATAAGCTTCCACCTTTTTTAGAGCAGATGGCTTTATTTTTCTTCCGAGAAAGGTGAGAATAATGAATTGCATATGTTGTTGAAATTGAACTCTATGCAAATGAGTTATCAAATAGGAAACTTTCAAAAGTAAACTCAGAATATTTAAAAATACATTTAAAAAGACATTTAGTTTTTTATTTTGAAGTATAACCTACTTCATTTTCCTGTTGTGGTAATCAGCTAATTAATGAACAAAACAAACTAAATAAATGTAGTTTACTCTTTTCTGTCATAAACACATAGGATAACCTTGTGTGGAAATTATGTGCCTTTTCATCCAGTTGTTCTCTAGAAAATATTCAGTCTGGCAGGTGGTAGAACACACAAAGGACCTTATGCTATACTCAAGAAATGGAGACCTGGGGACCTCTGTAAGTGGACAGAACCTTTTCTAAGAGATGTGTCATTGCTTAGATCATCCAGACTGCTTGCAAGCTCTAAATGCTACAGGTTTGTGGATGAGGTATATCTTTTCCTAAATATGATTTTTTTTCCACCCTCCTTTAAAACCATATATTCATTAGTCTCTGGAATAACTGGTTTCTGACACTTGGAAAACGTTGAGGCTTTTTGATGGTACTTATATTCTGTAATAATCATTGATGGACACACAAACAGATTTCTGCAGCATACCAGCATATTTTAAAATAGTGTGTTGTTACTCCATAATTGTTTCTATGTCAAAAATTTTAAAAGCTGATAAAAATTCTAGGTGGCAGCTTTGCAGGAGAACAGACAGACACAAAACCATTAATAATGTAGAGATAACACTGCTTTTGTACCATCTAACTAAAATACTTTTTAAGGTGCTTTACAATGTTATATAAAACCATGTTTTCCATGCTGCTTGAATTAAGCCCCAGTGCACCATCCTTATTTGTTTCTGAAAACCACATTTATGGATAGTGTGCTCTGAGATTGTAGTTTGGGCTATTCTTATATTTTTGTTCTGTGTAGGTTTTATTTCTATGTCTGCAAAGACTTTTTTATAGATTTCATTCTTTTTACAATCTTAGATAATATTACTGTGTCTCTTATGTGTATTTACTGTATCTAAACTATAATGTACCAAGAGAGTGAAAGAGTTTTGTGCTCACCTGAGCATCTCCTGTGTCTTTCCCATCAAAGGCACTGCACCATACTGGGAATGTATCATTGACATGGGATAATATATTTCCTCCTTGAACAATATTTCAGGTACTAGACTGCATAGACTCTGTTGGGAGGAATGGGTTAAAAGTAGAAAAATGGTGAGGAGGATGGTAGATTTGCTCAAGTGACCTGGCAGCTTGGAATGCCAAGGTCTGGAGAATAGCAGTGTGGGAAACCCCACGTATATTATTGCCTCTGTCTGTTGTGAGAAGTGTATAGAGATATGGTGTTTTGAGAGACTTAAAGGCACTCTCACGAACATGCTTGAGATCCCTGTTTTGGAAGAGAGAAGATAAAAGCTCAGAAATCATAACAATCACAGAGGAGATCACAGCATGGCGATAAACTACACATGCATGGACCCTTGATAAATGGGTGCAAACAGGAGGCCCGTCACCTGCTAGGATGGATTGAGCCTAATGATACCTGTTTTCCTGCTTGTGTGTCTCCATCTGGGTGTTGCTTTGGGATCCTCAGCTTAGCAAGGTGATGAAATAAATTTACTCTTTGCGTTTCAGCTGTGGTTTTGTGTTTGTTCTGGCTGCCTGCCTGTGTTGACTCACACAGGATCTGAAATACTTGTCCCCATCATCAGTTCTGTGCCCACAAGCAGTTATTTGCTGTAATACTTTACAGAAAATATACCACAAAAAAGTAAGGAACATGGGCTTTGCACAATGCAAGAGGTCAGGGGCTCAGGCCATATGAAAGTTTTAGATCTTCAGGAAAAGTGAGAAAACACATCAAGGTTTCCTGTCTCTTCTTTGTCCTCACTTCCTTAGACCAGATGTCTTTTCAGGCAGGTCTTTTCTTGCATGTGCAGATCCTCTTTGGTAATGATGGTTAACCAAGGGAAATACTTTATTGAATAAACTTTCTCTGAGTTCTTATGGCACCCAATACTCAGCATCACTTCAGAGATGCTCTTGAGCAAAACCTTCTTTTAAGGGTGAAGTCCTTGTGTTGAGATGAAAGTCACCACTTTTGACACTTCTGTAAGCCATCCAAGAAGGTGACAGGCATTCCAGTAACCTGTCAGCAGCTTACCTGTGACAGCTACTTGTGGGTTACATGTTCTTGAAACATAGGTCACAGTTTCAAGGCAATTATATCGGCAATTATAATGTCAAATTAAGGTCACAACTTCAATACAGTTCTGTACAGACATATGTCTATTACACTAAGGCATGGGGATTAAGCAGAAAACAATGAGGTGGCATTTAGGATCAGTTAGACACCATGAAGATTTTCTTCTGTCTGCATAGGTTTTGACTGTATAGTAGCTGTAGTGCTTCAGTATTTGTGATTAAATTGTTGTGATATGACATTTGTAGTGCTGGTATTTGATATGGCAAGTAAGAAGATGATATTGGAAACAACTTTGGCACTTTAATTAGATTCTCTCTACTTTCAGTTAATAAGCATCCAAGCTATGTAGTTATACATACGTGATAGACATTGTAGGCTTTATTTCTGTGTCTGCAAGGGCTGTTTTATAGATTTCATTCTTTTTCCACTCTTGGGTAATATTGTGGTGTCTCTAATGTCTTTTTACTGTACCTCAATTGAAATGTACTAACTGATGATTCAAACCTTGTGAATTGACTGGTGTAATGAAAATTTGTTTGTATGCTGCTCAGGACTCTACTACACACTGCAATAATACCTGTAGTTCCTTCAGCAAGCATTTTGAGGATGTGACATTACTGAGATTAAAAATTAAATTTTGAAGAGTTACAGCTAATGTATTTATAATTTTTGTCATTAAGTTAGTTAACTGTACTTTGCAGATACGAGTTTTAGTATTTTTCATGATTGTTAAATGTAAATGTGAGAACAGAGAAATTGGATAATGGAATGTGACAGCTGATACTTGACTGTGTTGCATTAACACTTTGTCCAAGCAGTGCTTTTATTGCATGTAATTCCTCAAGTTATTAAGACTTCCATGAATGGTAGCCAATTGTCACAGAGTGGCCACCATCCTCACTATGCAGCTCCTGGTCTCCAAAGCAAGATGTCTCAGTGAAAAACACCCGATAGGGATTGATGCTTAGGATACTATCATTGCAGAAATTTATGTGGATTAGTTGGTAAGGGACAAAAGCATGGTAGGGATTGTTCTAATGGTTCTCAGTTATGAAAAGCCATGTTCCCTTGTCCCAAATTACTCACAAGCACTTTTAAAAGTGTTAGTGCAGGTATAGCCTGTCACAATTCGTAGGCTGCAATCCACTCTGTCAGATTATTACCCTTTTTAAAAGCACAAAATTACATCATTTGCCAGTGCTTTCATGTAGTGCCTCATTTAGTAATATCTCTGGTATCTAGACCAGATAGATGACAGGTTTTTTTCAATATTGATTTGACTTACATGCAGTGCAAATGATTTTTCTTCATGACTTTCCTTTCCCTTGCTGGTTTTATTTTTACCTTATGCTCCCCTTTGTTATGACCGAGATATATTTTGGCAAGCATATTCTGTCACGTCTGGTCTTCCTTTTGCTTTTTAGCAGATAGTACTGCTTGACTGTAGCCTTGTATTTTCCTCAAAGACTGGAATTTGTTTACAGGTATGTTAATTTGAGCGCATAATGGCCTGAGCAGTGTGATGTATCTCTTGTAAATGATTCATATTGGGTCCAGAAGTCAGCTGCCTCTGTGGTTTCACCAGAGGTGCTTTGAAGAAGCCTCTAGGTCACTGTAAACTCAGATGCATCATGAGCCACAGAAAATTGACCTCCGTCTGTTGTTGCCCTCCTTTAGTTCCCCTTGGGCTTCGTGCATTTCTTAGGTAATGTTTAACAACCAGTTTGAGCAGATGGTCTGCTATGGGCCCTGCTGGGTGTTGGGTTTATATTGCAGATCCCCATGTGGATGGATGCCTCTCATACCTCAAGAACAACTTTCTGGAGAGAAGTTGTGACCTTTCCTTACTTTCCAGGTCACAAGGGTGATTCTGTGGTGGTGGGTGGGTGGCTGCAGCTGTTGACTTTTTAGCTGACTTTGTGATGTTCTTTCTTCACATTATGTAACGATTAATGCAGTCATTTTAATGCTAAGTATTAATTAGCATTATATAACGATCCCACTTAGTGATTTATATTTCTGTGGATAGCATACCTCCAGCTTTCTGGTGAGTTATGTATTTTTAAAGGTACTCTCAGGCCTTTTGAACTTGGGAAAGCGGGTAATATTTTCAGTGTAGGATTGGCCAGAAGCAGCAAGTACCCAGCTTAGGACTGGGCCACTCTTTAGAGTCTGGTGGCAGGGCATGAGCAGGACAGGGAATGAGCAGACAGCCTCTAGGTCAGGGACTGGCTCCCAGGTGTGTGGATGAGCCCAGTTTGGTAGCAGCAGCCAGTCGGGTCAGGTCTGGGTCTCCCCAACAAGACCCTAGAGGGGGAGATGCAGCAACCTGACAAGAGTGTTGTATTAAAAGTACCTTACATAATGCAGCTTTTTAATAGATCTATTCATTTTAACAATGGTGAAGCATTTAAAGATGACTTTGATGTGATTATTTGCCACCGAGTTACACCTTAGTAACTAAGACATAGTGTTTGTGAAAAGTGTTTCAGTATAACATTCATAATGATTACATTGTGTTATCTAATTTCTGTTTCGAGAACCACAGTTTTTCATATAATATGAAGTAATTAACAGAACGAAAAAAGCTATATGTAAATATAAATTCAAATTTAACTCTTCCAAAAGATTTTTTTCTTTCTATGTGTATATTAGCTAAGGCACCTGATGATCAATCCAAGGATGATCCCATCCTTTAAAGAGTTGTAAAAAATATTATTGGATGAAAAAGAAGTTACATCCAGATGCTGAAGAAATTGAATGAGTCTTGAGTTGAATAAATTGCTTTAGTTGAATTTCTTATTGAATGAATTGCTTAAGTTGCGCTTGCTAGAGATATTGATAGTAGACATAGATTAGAGAATATTCTTCATCTCAGAAGAGACTGTTAACAATAACTGAAGAGAATTTTACCCGCCCCGTGGTATGAGGAGGACTGGATTATAGCTTCTCTTGAACCTCTTAATTCCCCTTCAGGTCAACTTAAGGAGAACTGTTCTAACTTATAGTTAGAATTGTATGTTGAACTGAAATTGGGTGGCAGAAACGTTAAAAGAAACTGAGTTTAAATTATTTATGTATGGTGCTAAATACAGATGATCTGACAGATGGGTACCTGAACACAGATAAAGGACAAGTGCTGCCTTAGTCAGTATTGAATGGCAGTGAATACAGAGCAGCTTATGAAAATGAAAGTGTGGGCGCAGGACTGATGCATATTGGCACGCCAGGAGGTGTGATGAAGGGGAGCTGTTGCAATGCCCAAGTGATGCACTTTCTGTAGGGTTTGCATGTGCATTTGATACAAGTAATCAGTGAAATATAGACCTGACCAAGGGTCATGCACATATTCTCCAGGAGGAGCCTTTACTGATGGTGCAGTTTTGTGTCACCACCTTTGCCAGTTCTGTGTCTGTATGAAATAAAGAGACTTGGAGAGGGGAGGGGGAATGCATGGGTCTATCTGATTGTGTAAAACCCAACAGGCATGCTTAATGTATAAACGGATGTGTATGAAGAAAATTGTGTCTTACAAAATTTGCAGACCAGTTTAAAGAAAAATCAGCAAACTAAAGGGTTACTTCTGGTCTAAGGACTCTATACGGTATCTTGTTTGAAGACAAAAACATAAGGCTTTTTTTCCCCCATATCTTTAGGGACATGCAGCCTTTCCTATTGATCCATGGAGCTGAGTATTTGTTCAGGCATCAGCATCTCAATTAGTGTTGTATCTTTCTCCCTGGAATTGACAAAGAACAAGGAGAAGACTACTGCCATGCCTATGACACATTGTTGTCCCTAATATAAACATGAAGCATTCTCCTCTTGATTTTAATCCCCAAGTGCTTTGGAAATTACCCCAGCTCTTTCATTAGGTCTTGTAATACCAACTCTTGTCAGCCCATGGAACTCAGGCTAAACCCTGATCTTCCTTTTGTGTAGATGCCTGGGAGGAGCACAAGGTGAGCTCCTATGGAATACTGTAACTATTCCATAAGTAAAAGGAAAAATCTTTTGTTGTGATGACTGATTATTGAATTTAGCACTAGTTAGGGTCACAGTGCACTGAAAACTTAATTTTCCATGCTGAATAATCCTGTCTAATTGCCTGTATTTCTCTCCTTATCTTCGTAGGCTTTGATTGTAAACACACTTGGGCAAAAACTAGGTTTTGCTCCTGAACACAGTAGGCTTATGATTGTTAGGCACTGTCCTACTGAAGGATCTATAATAAAACTTTAATTGCAACTGGTTTTGGTACTGTTGCTGAAACTTTGTTCTATGGTAAAAGCTTAATAAGATTTGCTTGCACTCCGAAACCCTATTTAAAAAGAAATTTTGTAGAATCAGTAGATTTCCAGTTAGTATGAATGCAGAGGTGAGGGTGTTTAATTTAGCAGCAGAACTAGATCCTTTTGTTTTTCTTCTGTTAACGTTGCTCATGCTGAGCACAGCGAAAAGCATAACTTCAGTTTATTCCTTCTCCTTCACCCTGACTGGGTTTGATAATTCACCTGCAATTAGAGGTTTAACAGGCTTCACAGCTGTAAACTCAGAGAGGCCCATGACTGTGCGCAGGTGGCTCTGGGGGCTCAGATTTTACTGCTCAGAAAATTACATGGAGGAAAACACTGTCAGAGCGTTGTTTCATTTAGGGTTTGTGGTGACCTGATCAACTTTATGTAAGTGATGGTCTTCTCCAAGATCTTTTATTCCAAGATCTAACAGTAACAGATAATGATACCTCTCTTTTCAAGGTGCACATGTGGTGCACTCAAGGTGAGTGGTAATATGATGGTAGATGCTTTAATATAATAAAAGGACCTTACTTTATATCTATCTCAAAATATATTTCTGAGATATTTTATGAATTACTATTGAGCTATTCATATTTCATTGTATGTTATGTGTGCCAAGGCACTGTATATCAGACTGATAATAGAACATTTAGAAGTGAAAATTTTCAGTCAAATTTATACTGTTGATAGCATTCAGAATATGCTGTGCTAGGCATCATGTGCTTATAACTCTGATTTTACAGAATTAGATCTTTAAATACAACCTAAAAAACCAGTTCTAGTTACTATATAAATTTAGGGAGATCTGTGACTTTCAGTTTTGTTTTTTATCTGTGGAACATTTAGTATTGAATTTTGCCTTACTGTGTTTCTGTCAAATGTGCTAGACTATGCCTCCAAATATTGAACATCTCCCAGGCTGGTTTTTATGTTGTAACCAGAAATTTTGTGTTCAGGGTGGAGGAAAGGAATATCTGCTTTTTTACCTCTAGGAAGGGGTTATATGTGTGAATAAGTGATAGAGGGAAAAATGATAAATTACAAATGCGCAAAAAATAAGCTGTTACTTGGTTGACCTATGATATTTTGCTTTTCTGTTTATATGTAGATATTTCTTTCCTTGTATTTTGTGTATGCTGTCATGCAATCAATCAATATTACTTTATCTTTTTGTGTAATCCCTGTGCATCTGGGTTTTTTAATTACTGTGTTTATAGCTGTAAACATTGAAGTCTCCAGAACAGGAGGCATGGGAGGAACAAGAGAGATCTGGATGAAGCTATTACTATGATTTTTGTTTGTGCTTATGAATTCTTCAGTTTAATGTTTGGCATCTTGCTCTACAAGTTATTCTCAAGTCACCCAAGAAATGCCTGTGGGCTCTCAGTTTGAATATTATACGCCCGTAGAACTACGTATTTAATTACTTCCCATTTCTTTGTGTTTTACGTGAAAATTCTGCTTCTGAAAATGCATATAGATTTCTTAATAGTCCTTTTAAAATCAGGTTTACTTGAATCTCTCTTTTTCATCTATTGTATGTTCTGGTTTTATGGTAGTTCTGTGGTTTTGACCTTTATTAACTTCCCTAGTGAACTTTCTTTCTCTGTATACGATCTTAAGTCATAGCTCTCTGATGTTTCACTAATGTCTTTGTACCTAAGACCTCATTAATGTTTAATATTCATAGATGAAAAGCAAAATTTAATGTCTCCATGGATTCTAATACATATTAAACTGACAATTTAATGTGTTTCCTTTTTGACTCCTCCCCAGTTTCCAGACATTTTAAAATTATGGGGTTTTTGAGTATTGAGATACCCAGCAAAGAGAAAAAGGGGACTAATAATATTAATCCCTGTAATTGTAACAGTCATCTGTAAAAAGTCAGTTTTTAAAAAAGAGCTACTTCATGGTGCTAGGTATGATAAAATAATTTTTTTGTCTGTTTCTACATGGTAGTAATGGCCCTGCTTGCACAGAGAATTGGTCTTTAAGGGAGCCCTGGAGTTTGCCTTAAAGCCATTGAAGCGTAGCTGGATATGAGATCAGCTGGGGAACATAAGGATACTGAGTTCAGCCAAGGTAGTGTGAAGGGAATAAGAGCATTTTATGTTTATGCATAGAGAGTTTTCAAAGACAGAATGGATATTCTCCTAAGCTCTTAGCCAGAAGGTCTGGTGAAAGCCAGCCTGCAGGCAGATGGCCTGCTGGGATGGATGAAAGCCTCCACAAGGGCCAGGGTTAACTGGTACCGCAGCTGTGACCCAGCAGGAGGCTGGCAGGAAGGTCTGTTGCCTCGAGTTTACTGGAAACCTGCCCTCAGAGAGGAGGGGTTATCAAAAGGGTCAGTAAGGTCTTGCTGCAGCACCTTTTCTCAAGGGCAAGGGCTGTGGAAGGTGCAGTACTATTTCTCTATCTGCTGTGGTTTCTGTAGAATTTAAAGGCTCTTGACCACAAACTTTGCATGAGTTCTCAGTGCAATGCCACAGGAAGATCTAAAGTACAACATGTTTAGATATAGTAACTAACATTAACATGTTCAAACTTAAAAGCTGACATCAGTATGAGCTGTGGGTACCGACGAAAATTAGGCTGCCTATATTAATGTATGTAAACACAAAGTTAGACACCTATCTTTGGACATGGGATGGGTTCTAGGTCTTAGAAGACTGAAGGTCTTATTTAATTAGCTCAAGTAGTGAACCTGACCTGGAAAAGAATTATTATCTTGCATTTTAATGAAGACTTTTTCAAAATCTATAAAAATAGTCCATAGCAAAGATATAGTCTTCTGCCGAAAGAACTATGATGATAAATTTTAATGCTCATCCTGGTTTGTTGTGGTTGTTTTTAAATAAGGATTTTATGTTTTAGAACTTTTCACGTAGCTCCAGACCTAGCAATTTGGTGTCTATATACTACTGGGGAAAAAAAAAAATCTGAGATAAATTGAAGGTCAAATCTTTAAAGCTGCATTTGAGTTACAGGAGCTTACCCTGTTCAATGATGTGTAACCTTCAATTGCTACCAAAAGAGTGGGAGACAAGAAATTAGAAATTAAAACTCAGTGTATCAATCAAAGCTTACTTTCATCTTACTTTAATATGCTGTTCACATTCTGGCTGTTGATAAAATTAGATTTAACTAATCAGAGTACTCCTTTTAGTGGAATATACTGTGATTGGTTTTTTAATTGAAAACTATTGGCATAAAATGGAAAGGTCATCTTAAATGGCATTGGGCAGAAGGAGATCATCAGTTTGTCCAATATCAATATTTTTGGTTCAGAGGAAAAAAATTAAGTTGTTGTTTGAATTTGAACCTCTTATAAGTCTTCCCTCCTTCCACTCTTGTTCCTATTTTCCCACGTGGGGATGACTTTCTTTGCATATGTGAATTCTTCAAATATGCTCTCACTTGTTAAGGGAAGATCCGGCAGTGATTCAGGCACAACCAGAAGTACAAGACCTGTAAGATCATTATTGCTAGTAGTGTGGTAATTTTAAGTACATGAATCCTGTTGAACTTTAGTGTCTTTTCAGGTTTGTAACATCACGTAACCTTGACTGCCTTAGTTATGTCTAAACATTTCAGTCATTTGTCCACTTTAATTAGGAGAATTCACTGTTGCTTCATAAAATGGCTGGGTTGGAAGTATAAAGTGTATGAATGCCCAACAAGGCTATTTTATTCTCAGACGGAGAAAAAGGATGTTACAGTAAATAATTTAATCTCTGTTATTGTTAGTAAATGCTAGCCTACTGACACTTGTCTTAGTTTTTTGTCCATTTATTATCACGTTTCTTGTTGATTTGTTTGGGGTTTATATTGCTATTCTTAGCCTTATCCAATTACTAACAGTAATGCTGTTCTCCTCAAAGTTCCATATACTCCCAGGGTCAGCAACAAGAACTGAGAAGAAGTTGAAAAAATAAGAGCATTTAGTCTAGGGGAGAAAATAATTTTCATGTCTGTGAAATGTAGCTGCTGGAAAGGAAATATGTTATTCCTGTCCCTGGTGAAAAGAACAAAAGAAATAAAAGGCTTAAATTATGGCAAGTAATGCAGGTTAGATGAAAGGGGAAGTTTTCTAATTGCAAGAATAATGAGGTATTGAAGGAGATTGCCTTGAGTGATTGTGCAATCTCAGCTATTGGAAATCTGCAAGGGCAGATGTGATTTAAACATACCCAGTCTAGAATTGAGGTGAGGCAAGATTATGTCTCAAAGGAACTTCCAGATATATTTTATGATTCTGTGCCTGATTGTTGAATTCCACACAAAAACCCTTAAAACTTACTGTAGTAGTCAATTTATTTTGGTATTTTAACAAAAATGAACGTGACAGTGTAGCAACAGGAGCTGACATAACATCTTAGTATTAAGATAGTTCAGTATTGATTTACCTGTTCTTGAAGGTAACTGGATTCGGTTAAAAATGCAAAAGTTAAAGAGCAAAATCTATTCTGTTTTATTATATTAAGGTATTAATTATATTCTTGTGTTATTGTTCTGTTGGTAGAAAGTAAGAGTGAAAACTTTTTTGTCACATGGAAGTATTATATTAAACAGTGCTGTTTTGTCAAATCTCCCTCAATTTACCTAATTTTTAGACAGTTACCTATAAAAAAGGTATATGCATGGGAATAGCTTGACTTAAAAACACTTGGAAAGGAAATGATTGTGGGAATGAGTATTATATTGAGAAGAAAACAAACATTAGAGTCAGATTGAGAGAGCATGATGAAATTTAAAAAAAAAAAAAAAAGCCCAAACCCTAAAAGCTTCAAATCAATGTATTAATAGTAGGAAGAAAGGGTAAAAAAGGCAGTATAATTGCAATCTGACTTTACACTGGGAAGTGAAACAAAGTCTTTAGCTCAGGGCTTTGGAACTGGCTTAAGTGGATGAGTCTCTGACTTTGCTTGTGATCAGCTGCGAAAATGTACAACCAAATGTACCAAAAATTTTAATTCCCTTGGTTGCAGACTTCGTTATGCTGGAAGCACTAGGAAGACTGTCTTTGATCCCAGTAAACCTGCACTGAGTTCACACAAAGCACAGAAATTGTCATGTTTTCCAAAGGCCTTGCAAGAGGTCTCCTTATCAGCTGTGTGCTGTCTTAAGAAGGCTGAACAAGAATGTAAACCTATCAGTTATGTTTAATCGGCTTGCTTTCTGCAGCAGTCTGTGGACTTTGAAAATAATGGAAATTACTATCCAATGCCCACATGAGAAGAGAATTCTTTGAAAGATCATATAATAATGCATATGCTGCAGCATCAGAAGCCTGCTGATAAAGGTTATCTCTCTCATTTGGGCAGATTAGTATGATTTAAAGTCTTCTTTAAAGTGCAAGATAATAATTGTTTTCCAACATGGGTTCACTACTTTTGTTAACTAAACATTGGGGTTTTTTTCTTAAACTGCAAATTACAAAATCAGTTATTAATGCCAAAAGCTTTAGTATTTTGCAAATCTATACCCATGGAACATGAATTCTGTTGTGTCATGGATGAACAAGAAGCTTCAAAAGTACTATTTAAACAAATCAGTATTTTCCTTCTGTTGCTTCTAAAAATGTGCGTGTAATTGCATAAAATAAAAAGTCACTGTATTTCACCTGTATGCAGAGCTGTTTAATTGTCAGCTAATGTTACTGTAGAGATTGTAATTTAAAGCTCATTAAAATACTTGTTAAAAAATCTATTACTTTTCTATTGTAAAAATTAAAAAATGTACTCATAAAAGGCAATTAGCTTTTACAAATATTCAGAGAGGTCAAATTAAGTTTTACTTTATACCACAGGCAAAAATACAGAATATGCTATCTCACTGCTGCAGAAACAAATGTTTTGTACCAAATTTTTTATTTGTGCTTCAACATTCTGGGTAGCCAATTTGGCTAAAGTTAGTTTCTGCATCTGACATTTCTCTTAAAATGTTTCTATTACAACGGAATATGCAAACAAAAGACAAAACCCTATTTCTATTGAAAAGATTGGTCAACTTGGGTTATTTAAGAAAATGTTAGTTATCTTTAATATTACTGTATACTGATATCAGTGGTTTGAGATTTGCTGCAAAGCTGTTATCAGTTGTACTTCAGAGATTTTAACAGTTACACTCATGAAGCAAATAGTATTTCTGTGAGAGCTGCACCAAAGGAGAAGACAAAATAGAAAATGCTTCTGAAATTATTGCCGTTCTCTCATGAAGCAACAAATAAGTTGAATTGTACTCATAAGGGATAACATAACTGCAATGAACATTCTGTGCTGTTTATAAAATCTGTTCCCTAAGAGAGAATGGGCTTTTAGTAAAAGAAATTCAAAAGCAAATTACTTTAGGAGTAAGTTATCATAAGAAAATAAGATTTTTAATCACCATTGCATCGAACGGGTATCTCAAAGTAAGAGATGTATTCCTGCTTAGAACACCTAACACTTGAATCAAACAAAAGCACTTTTTGTGTTAAATTGTTGCTATGGCCAATGCGAAACAGCATGACACTTAGCATAGTAAAAATCTAAAGGAGACTTGAGGAAAAACATTTTTATGAAAAGTCTATTAGCAATAAGCACTATTGTATCTTTATTATACAGCCCTGCAGTGTCGCAAACTGCATGTAGTCACAAAAATTAATTAGTCCACAGACTGTAAATAGATTCTCTCTAGTTTTGTTGGTCTTTTTTTAATTAACTTTCAGAAATCTCAAAATTACTAACTGATTCTTTGCCATGAACGTAGGGTTCTGTTTTGGTTTGGGGGATTTGGTGTTTTAGGGGGTTATTTTGGGTGTTTGATTATTTGTAAAGAGAAGACTATTCATATAAAAGAACATACTTAAAATTTTCTATGATTGTGTAGCACATGGTTAAAAACCCCATAAACCTAGCATATAATAAATTCTTTCAGGAGTTGCTCAAAGGTATTTTTTATATTGTTCATCAGAAGGGTCTTAGAGAATTTTTTTCGTTCGAAGACCAACCAGTAGCCATACTGCCAGAAGTCCTACTGAGTCTCTTCAAACCCCTTTCATGTCTTTTGATGTTAAAAATAATTTCTGAAAAAAAAAGTCATTAAAAATATGCAGCATTAACACATCATCAGGTATGATTTTTAAACTTGCTGAAAATGAATAGTTGAATATGGATGCAGGCTATTCTGCAAGCTTACCCTGTTGTGCTGCCAAAGAACTCTTCATTTGAAAGAGAAGACCTGAAGAAGCTGTACATTGTCAGCATGTGTTCATTTAGATCTGTCATAAATGCTTATGTTACTTGAGTTTGGTTTCTTTTCATCAAATTGGAAATGAGACAAGTGAAAAGAAAACAAAAAATGGTGGTGTGAGGTGTTTTATTTATTGAGCAGATCTATCAGCAGCCTAGACCAGCATGCAGAGAGATGGGAGTTGCCATATATATATTTTTTTTTTATTATCCCTTCAGTCTAGACCCTATCTCCTGTCCTACTGTCAGATCAAATAGTGTCATTTAGGAAGCCAAGGTTTACTCTCAGACTTTGTAGGTCACCTTTGGCAACTCATGGTGTTTCACATTTTACTGATATGGAGTCCAATCTCCTCTGGAGTTCTATGCATTTTATTCCCTGTCAATAGTGATACCATCATCCCTCTCCAAAGGGACTGGAGCATCTGTCTTCTGGGGAGAAGCTCAAGAAGCCGGGTCTACTTAGCCTTAACAAGAGAAGATGTTAATATGCCCACTAATATGCGTCATTATAAATATCTGCGTCATTGTAAATATCTGACCATGGAGTAAAGAAGGCAGAGCCAGACCTTTTTTAGTGGTGCCAAGGGAAAGGGTAAAAGGCAAGGGGCTGTGACTGAAACACAGAAGAATCCATTTAGGCATACTCTGATGTTCCCGGGATAGCTACTTGATGCTGTTCATTTCCATTTGACTGTTTCCTTGGGGATTTAGAATCCTTTTGCGTGTGTTACGTGAGTCATCCTTGTCAGTCAAGAAATACAACTTTTTTGTTGCTTCTCCTTTATACTAATAAGAGATGCCATCACTGTTCATATGATAAATTAACTGAAATTGTTCTGGTTTTGTTGAGGTGAAAATTGATGTTTTGAAGATGTTAGATATTAAAAGAAATAAGAAATAATTTTTTATAATGGTTTCAATAGTTTTGAGGATAGATACAGCAGAGTTGTGAAGCTCAGAACTTTCCTTGGTGAATACCTGATGTAGTCAACACAGGAGTCCATGAACACTTTTCCTGATAACCGTAAAATACATGTGTTTAAAATTTGACATCCTGAATGACTGTGCATACTGCAAGATCTTAATCTGTGTATGATGGATGCAAGACAGTATCTGTGCTAAAGAAGCTTTAGTCTTCTCATACCAATGTGTATTATTAAACATCTGTAATCTTCTATTACTTGACATGATAAATCACAACTTTGCAGCGTGCAGATGCATCGTTAGAGTTCTCATTCACCCCGTGCTCAAGCACTCATACATGGGTCAGTAGGAAATGCTGAAGTTTTTAAAACTCATATTTTAAGTTAGTTTTTGGGCTGCAGTTTTGTGACTTTAAATATATAACTCTCATATAGCAATAACAGCTTTTATACATGTCTATAAAAAATCTCAGTAAAGAAATGCTTGGGAGCTTGGCATTTTCTAAATAACATTATTAACAGCTTTGATTTGGAATTGATGGCATCATGCTACTGGGTTGTCCATGATATTCTAAAATCTGACTGCACAGAAAGTCTGATGTAAGTGTTTCAAAAGTGAAATAAACTTGAGTCATTCAGATGTCGCAGACTAAATCAAGTGATGCCCTTTTTTTGATGTGCTGGACTAATTATTTCTACTAATGTAAATGTCAGTGCAATGAACACTTATTTGCTGTGGCGTAACAAATAAATGGCACAGGAAATCTCAGCCTATGAAAAAATTTTTCATGTCCTAAAGTCTCTATTATATAGCTTCAAGCCAAAGATTTAGAAAATAATTTGGATCATATTTTTTAAAATATTTTAAAGTACATAAAAATAAAGTAAAAATAAAAATAAAAGGCAGTAATTATAGCTTAGTGTATTATTTTTCCTTCTTTTTGAAAGATTCTATATTTAGAGCCTTTACCACCTTCTACTGATAGCAAATACTAGTTCTATACATTTTACTGAACAACCTTTGCTCCATCATCAGTGTCTCCCAACCTAATGAGGATCCATCCAGATCTGCAGCAGTCATTTGTTTGAAGTGTGTGGGAGAGTGACACTGTAGGATGAGGTCCCTCTGATGCTCTTGTCCCTTCAGTTCTTCCTGGGGATGTCTTATATGTCCCTGAAGTCCCTCTCCAATTGTCAGCAGTTTTGGCAGGCAGTGGCTGCCCAGCAGCGGTGCAGGACTGACTGGAACTGTCTGTGACTGGCATCAAGAGGTGGGTGCCAAGTGTGCAGGGCGGCTGCCACCCCTCAAAGCCTGCCACTGCATGTACCTCTGCTCCCCACTTAAAGGGACAGAATCCCAGAGAAGGACCCTGACAGGAAATACGTCGCTTGGGAGTTCAGAACTACTGGCTGGTATTTTTAGCCCATGTG
The DNA here is from genome assembly GCF_003031625.1 of Empidonax traillii. Lineage (NCBI taxonomy): Eukaryota > Metazoa > Chordata > Aves > Passeriformes > Tyrannidae > Empidonax > Empidonax traillii. The sequence continues at coordinate 906,419 of NW_020955854.1, forward strand.
CTGCCTTGCTCCTGTTATCTTCAGGAAAGATTCATGGTGGATCCAAATTACTAAGTGTGATACTCTCATTTTATGGTTGTGGGTACTTCACAGGTGCTTAAGGACTATATTGTACCCTTTCACTGTTCATATACTTGTATGCAGATCTCAGTTCAGATACAGGGCCTTTTTTGTTTTTCAGTGTAATATTGAAGAGATACAGGAAAGGAGAGCCACACAGGCAGTATACAGAGCTTAAGCTTAAAGGTATAGAGATGAGATAGTGTGATGCTTGGATTTTATACCTTTTCTGTAGATCAGGCTGCCTTATATCAAACACATCCTTAGGGGAAATAATATTTTGGTTTTCATCTCTAATATCCTCAGCCAGTCGCTGGCACCAGAACGGATTTTGCTTGAGTGTAGAAGTGAGAGAGCACTTGACTTCAGATTTGGGTGCCCTAGTGCTAAGATATCACTTTGATGTTCTGGGCTAAAATATAGCATAATCAGAAAAAGAGGAAATCTTTTAAAATTAGTAGTTTTCATGACTGATCCAGCTACAGGGGAGGAAGCTTCATGAGGATGTCTGTGTTCATATACTTCTCATAATACCAGAACAGAAATTTAGGAAATGAAGATGTTGTGATTTTGCAACTGATTTATAATAAATATATGATCCTAATATCCAGTGACACCACTCTTTAAAAAGTTATCCCTAATTTTATTCTGATATAGGAATGAATTTAATTGTTCAGTGTTTTCTCTCCTTTTCTTTTTTTTTTTTTTTAAATTATTATCTTGTTTGATCAGAGTTCTTGGTCAGAGCATAGAGTCCTGAGAGAGGTCAGTGTTACAAGTATAGAAAAAAAAAATTAGTGAATTATCTGTTTTATACAACACTGTTTACAAACACTATACAGAATCTTTTATTCCAAGAACAAACAGGAATAAAACAGTGGTTGTTTTTATGCTTCTCTTGAAACATCCCTGAAGGTGTCTATGCTTAATACTTCTTTATGGCTTTATTTCCCATGTGCATCTTTTCCTGAGTGTGAACAAGTGCTTATATTCTAAGTAAGATTATTTCCTAAAATTCATTAAACAATTGGAAGTGGTTATGCTGATCAACATACGATGTTTTGCTAATGCAGTATTCAGTTTGTATATTGGTGTTTAGTAAAATAACCCCAGAACTAGGGAACAAAGCTTCAGGCTCAAAGTGAATCTGTAATTATATCTTCTTTTTTTTAAAATGTTTTTAGAAAGGTGCATTTCCATTGATATATCCTCTTCCCTTGCCTGAGTCGCCTCTAATTGTCTGCCTGCACTGAGTGAAATTAAAAATAAATGAATTATTCAATGAAGGCATTTCTTTCTGAGTTGGAGCTTTCAAATGTCACAGCAGAGAAGCTTTTTTTCCTCTCTGAGGGATCTAACAGTCTGTGAGTGAGTTTTTGGTAATTGTGCTATTTTTGGGACTTATCATATTCTCTGTAATTGAACCAGATGTTGAGTCTTCTCTGGAGGAAAAAGGTCTTCTGAGTCTATGTAGTAGTGTATCAGTCATGCATCCCAAAAGGTTTGAGGTTAATGTGAAAATGAAATAGTATGGCAGATGCTGTATGTAATGTTCCTGTAGATGGGTAATCCCTTTTGGACTGAAACACTTAAAAATATGCAACTCACAGGTGCATACTACATGTAAAAAGTGGTTGGATGATAAATTGTTGTAAGATTTTTTTGACAGTCAGTCAAAAATCCAATACTTTGTATGCAGTGGGATATTTGCTCTTGTAATTGTTCTGAAATGATGAAAATAGTTCATGAGTTCAAGAGGCTAAGGGCTGTAGAGGAAAACCGCACTATTTGTGGGGGACTTACAGAAATGTTTTGGAGGGGAAAACCCTGAGTATGTTTTAGCTGATCAGTAGAGCTCATTTCTCATCCCTGTGTGTTGATATGTCACTGAAGAATACATATAAGCATTGCTTTTGTGTTAGGATGACGTAGTGAGGGGAAGCAAGGGCAGATGTGCCTGAGTCTTCTCCTTTCTCATATCTTGGTTTCCACCAGAAAGAAGCCTTGCTTCATATGTTGGAAGGAGCCAAAGTGTTCCATAGTCATGCTTCCTATTTCTAAGGCCCTCATGTATACCAGAAGAGTATTATTGCTCTTACAGTTACAGGCACATGTAGAACTAACACTACACACTAGCCATGGAGTGTTGCTGCCATTTAAGTATAGAAGAACCCAGGCTGTGCAAATGGCAGATGTGTATTTCCAGAACAATTTGTCTCCCACAACCTATGGTTCAATAATTTGCTTAGCCACAGATTAATAATATTTCGTAAATTTTTCTTTTATTGTTTGAAACCTAACCTTATTTGGTTATTTTTTTACACACCTAAACCCATTTTTTGTGCTGAATTCATAAGGTATTTTATAGCATGAATTTATTAATTTTTAATCTGGCTGTTTGTACATTACCCCTGAAACGAAGAATTGCTTTTGTTGCCATCTTTAGTATTTCTACTTGTGCAGTGTGGTTAATTTTATTTGAGTTTAGTCCATCAGCTTATGATTAAACGTGTTCAGCAAAAATTCAGAATCAGGGTCCATTAGCACATTCCATCTTTTGACATCATACTCACCTACTCAGAACTTATCTTTCTGAGATGGACTGTGGAGGTTTATGGGCTTTTTGTGTGTATTTACAAGTAACAACTCATTATTCTTATCTAGCTATTATACCAGAGTCATCCTGTTTATAACTAAACTAGAGTTTATTCTAGTTTGATGCAAGATAGAATATAGTTTAAATTGTCAATGTATCAAAAAAGTTGGAGAACTAGAATAAGAATACTACATTTTTTTATTAGGTTTTTTTCTTTTCCTTCCTTGACATCTAGAAATGCTTTAGAAATGGGAGCTTTTCTAGTCATTATCGTCTGGAAAAAAGAGGCATGTAAGCATACTTTAGAGTTTTACAATGAAACCTTTTAGCAGTTTTAAAACATTCCAGAAACTGTGTTTTGGGGTCTTTGAAAATGCAGTATTTTTACCCTTAAGCAGAAGTGAAATGGAGGTACTCGAGTACTTTTGTATCCTGTTAAACAATATAGCACTGTCAAAAAAAAAAAAAAAAAGAAAAGAGAAAATAGAAAAAAATCCTTCAGTTGCTGGCAAGGGAGAGAAGGCAGTTCTGATCTCTTCAGAGCTATAGAATTTGCACTGCAAAACTTCTGCTCTTTCCAGAGAGTTCGGCTGTGAAACTCGACATCCTTTCCTAATCCCTGTTCCATGCTCTCTGCAGAGGTAAAACTAATGTGTACACAGGGTGAGTTTCATGGTCCAGTCCCTTTAAGGGTCACAATATTCAGTCCTCATTGAGATTATGCTGAATACTGGTGTTAAGAAGTTAAATGCAAGAGCATTGTATTTAATACCCCTTACACTTGAAAGAGTGTTGAGCTGAAAAATCACCATGATAGGATGTGAGAGAGTTAAGGGCCTTGTTACCAAAAAGTCTCAACTATCCAAATGAAACTGAGTTGTTAAACAGGGACTTATGATGGCACCAACACTAGGGTTTTGGATTTGTTCATTTCTTATGTTCTCTTAGGGCACTGTTGTGCTTCCAAAATATGAGCCACAGTAAGATTTCTGTGAGCTTTTTGTGTATTGTGCAATATTTAGATGTATATTTATCCTTTTGCTGTATTAATTTTAGTAGATGTATTTGTTTAACTATATTATGCTTGTAAGAGGGCTTCCTGATGCATTAGACTTGTAAATGTTATCAGGTAAAGTAACTACATGTAATTAATACTTTTAAAGAGTAATGGCATCAAAGTGCAAATAGACGAACCAGAAGCCTCTGAACTCTACTGCTCAGCTGTCTTTCAGTGTCCTGCAGACTTGCCATTTAGATTACTATTTTCAGGAAAAGAAGCCAGCATAGGAATAAAGGGTCACGAAAGTGAAATTCATCCTGCTTTTGATAGTTTGATATTCTTGATTTTTTGGGACCAAGTGATTGATGCCAGCTGTACCCATACTGACAAGAGATAGAAGTTTAGTTGAATCTGTCTGGGCCTGATTTTTAAAGAGGCAGCTATTGCTTCAGAGTAGATGACTTTAGGACTTTGGGCTCCAGAATCATGATTAGTGCTCTTGCAGCCTGTGTTCTACCTTACACTTCTGAATTTAAAAAACAAGCAGTTTCTTCTTACTATTAGAACATTAGCATTGTTTTACCTCAAGAATGACTGAATTTAGGGAGTTCATTTGAAGAACATGAAAGATTAGATATTTTGATAAACGTGAAATATTTTTATCAGGGTCTGTTAAGTTCTTTGGTTCTTCCAGGTGTGAATCTCTGATATGTATTATATTAAAATACAGAGACAACAAAGTTTTAATAGAAGAATAACCACAAACTGGATTGCATTTTGGCATTATGTAATATAAATTACCTGTGATATTAAGACTAAAAAAATCTAGGTCATGCTAGCAGAATGTGATCAGTTTTTGTTGATATCTCAGGGATTTATTGGAGAGCACAGAGCTCACATCACTTTGCCCTGAATATCCAACATTCTCAAAGCAGAGAGTTTCAGCATGAATCTTTGTCAGCCAGGATTTCTGGCATCCTTTGCTTGAAGGCAACCAGTCATGCCTGGCATTCCTCACTTCTTGGTTACAAATTCAAAAGCCTTTGAACCTCAGTTTTAACGATGGATTAGCAACCAGATCTGCACTAGGTAAACTGGCAAATATTTGTCTCTCCTAAAAAGAGAAACCCTAACTGAGCATGCTGGGACAATTTCTCTTGGGGGCAGTGAGTGTCATTCAGTTTTGTGCAGCCAGTAGTGTAAAGTCAGGAATGGCAGATGAGTGAGTCCCATGTTGTCTGGGTTTATAGACTTGATACATGAAGGACAAAGCGTCACTGTTACACATGCATAGGATTTTTGTAGAGCTTTCAATATTTGCTGTTAGAAGATTGATCAGATGTTGTGTCCCTGGAACTGCTTTTTAAGTGTGTTTTCACAGAACTTTGATAACAATGTTTCTAACATGCATTATGTATCTGCTCTTTTTCTGAATAGCTTGCTGATTCAGACCTACTGATTCAGTCATCTTCTTTGCTTGTCAAATTTTGTCCTCCACTTCCTTTACCACATTTTTTTGTAAATTAAGCATTTAGAAAAAACTAACTTTATTTGAAACCTTCTGCAGCTTTGTACTACTTCCTACAGATCTACATTTCATGTACTTCTAATGGCATTTTCAATTCTTATTTTTCATAAAGATACTAGCATTTGGCAGAAAAAATTATGAAAATAAAAGCTTTAGAATGACAATTTCACCTAGAAGCAAAAGGCAGTTCTTAGCTGTACCCAAGAATCAGGAGTCTAGAAAGAGGAAGTCAAATTACCTACTAGATGTCATATGGGGGTTTTTTTCTGGGTATTTTGTGGTGTTGTGTGTTTGGTTTTTTCCCCCTTATCACTTATCATGAAATGATATCAAATCTGCGGGATTTGAAAGTATTTTGGGGATCTCTTTGTTTTGTGTCTTTGATGCAGTCCTTTGACCTTCTGTAAATACCAATAACTCAACAGCGGGTATTAAAAAAAAAAAAAAAAAGAAAGGGAAACATTGAAAGGTACAGAGTAAATATAACTATGTAACTCCAATTCTGCACAAGTGATAGTTTAAGGAAAAAATCAAGGTACTTCATTTACCACAGTAAAGTTTCAATATTTGCATTGAATAAGCTGAATGTTTTATTTGCTTGACTGTTCGTCTTTAATAATGCAAACCACATATGTATGTATTTATTTATTTGTTTGTTTATTTACTGTTTTCGCAGACACTTCCATTGGGGCTGGGAGATGGACAGCTCTTTACCTGGACTGATGGCTTAAAAAGGAAGGACTGGCATGATTATGAAAGCATTCAAAAAGATGCTATGCGTTCAGGTATACGTGACTTCAGAACAAATTAAAGTGGTTTACTCATTTTTTATCTGCATGGTTATTTTTCTTTTATGTCATCTAAAAGGCATTCCTAACATTTTTTTTTTCTTATTGCAATGCCACAAGGACATAATGTTCTGAATTTAGGGATCAGACCAAGCATGAATACCTTATCTCTGAAAACAGCCGGGTGACAGTAAAAATAAAGTGTTTCATGCTAATAAGTGTATAATGATTTTGTAATGGGAAAAAATGTTGTCAACAAAATATTTTTCATATTGAAGTCTGTTGTTAGACTGTGACCAAATTGAAACAAAGTGTTGGTTTCCAAAGGGACATATATCCATATATCACAACTAAAGCCAAGTTGTCCTTAAATCAATGAATAAAACCTGAGTTCAGTGAGTTCAGTACCTAGAGCTGCCAGGTTCTTAGAAGAAAACTTTTGACAGTTTTACCACTGTCAAACTTCAATCCTAAATGCTAAAGCTACTTCACTTCATTTTGACAGTTTATAAGTATCTGAAAATGGGAGAAAATTGTATTTGCAGATACACTGAAGGACACTTTGTTACAGTGAGTAATGTAATTTTAATGTACCATCCCGTGCTGCATGCCCTAATTGCAAAGGATGGTTTGTGTGCCTTTTTCTGTCATCAGAGCGTGTTCAGATTTGAATTCTTCTTTTAGAATAAAATGTACAACTATTCAACATAAGATGAATTAAATTAGAAGGAAGGGAAACAGCAGTTGAATTGCACCTTAATCAGTGTTTCAAAGTCATTATTTTACAGAGGCCTATCTACTATTGTAAAATAAATTATACTGTCTTGATCCCACTGTCTTGAGACAGCCAAAACCTCCCGCAAAATGCCTCTATAGCTGAATCTAGTTGACAAATTCACAAGACTTAGTAAGTACTTAATTTTGCAGTAAGTACAACAAGTAAAATATTGCAAATGTAGGTTAATTTTGTAAGCCATTTCTCCCTTTCTCATTTGAATTTTGATGACTAACTAAAAAAAAAACTATCCTCCCACATGTGCTTAGAAGGTATAAAAGGTGGGGAAGAGGAGGAGTTGTCAGATCAATAATTATTGTGTTCCAAATTTCTAACCTAAAAATGACAAATATCTAAGAGAGAAGGTACAAAACAGAAGCAGCACATATATAGAAACTTGCACATATATAGAGAGTATCACATCTGCTGGTTGGAATGGACTTTTTTGAGAGATGTGCACTGATGCTTTGGCAATGTACTTTTAATTCCTGAATGTGTAATATGAACAGTAATACTTAGGGTTATCTGATGGATAGCTGTACCATTGCCAACATAATGCAAGTCATTGCATGGAGTCAACTAAGAAATTTACAAAATGTTTTAGGTAGCTTTTATATTTCCAGTCCTGGTCCTAACATTAGAAGTAGTAGTAGTAGGTGAATATTTGATTTCTCTTCCTAACAACAAAATAAAATATATCTGAAATGAACTTTTAGTTAAAAATCTATCTGAAAGCATGAAATAGCAGTGAAAAGGCTTCTCGGGACATTTGAGGAAAGGTACTCAATGCTCATTGCACAGAAAAGAAGAAGGAAGTGAAGTATTTCTTTTAATTCAGTCTAGCTGTTGATCTGTGAAGCTTACAATTTCCTAAACACTGGGAATGTGAATTTCATAATTTATAATTATGGAGAGGTACTAGTTTCTCCATGATTACTGCTTCTTTTTCACAGCCAAATATTTTGATCCCTCTTCATTCCACGAAATTAAAAATTTATGTTCCTGGATTTGTGTGGTCTCTACTCTTAAAGCCAAGGAGTAAAGCCATTTGCTTTATAAATATACTGTTTGTCAGTACAGAATAGATGTAGTGAAATGAGGATTATGTCATTCTGTCAAACCAATCACTTCCATTTTTCTCTGAATATTATTCTGTCATTAGCTCAAAACCAGTGACTGAAATATAGGAATAGGAATGCAAAAAATAACCTTAACAAGAAGTAATTCATAACTAAACAGTTGTGATAGATACTTTAGAAAGAAAAAAAAAAAAGAAGTTTAATTGCTTCCATTTACTGAAGTGAGCCATTAAATCAATCAGATATTACAATGGAGGGGGAGGGAACAAAATAAGCTAATCAGAGAAACTGACTTTATTGGAGCTGATATGCCGTGCTATCTTTTTGACATGAAATCAGCATTTAAAATAAGAGCTGTTTCTATTAATTTATTTTCTTTTGGGAATACAACTGATGACATGCCTTGATGAAGAATATGCTTAATTTGCACTAAAAATATGAGAACTGTAAACAAATGCAAATCGTACATCTGTCAATTTTTGTTTCAGTAAGTAATAAACAATGTCCGAAGTACATCGGAAAAGTGCTCTTGCACTGAAGTTCAGATTTGTGAGTGCACCTTACTCAGCTTGTGTGGTAATAACCTAGGTAGATGCTGGTGTGCATATTAACCCAGCTACAGCAACACTGATTGTGTCATGGCAGTGTAAACCTACCTGCATCCCTAGACAGAGTGGAGATCCTGGATGCTGCAGCCTCTGATACTGCCATTAATCAGCTACTCTAGCTGTCATTTCTTTGTTTCATCAGAGATTTCCCTACTTGCCTTCAGTTGTCTGGGGAGGACTTGAGGGCTTTCCTACCAAGACATTCATTTCAGGAGCAAGGCAGCTTCTGTGGCACCAATGGCCACTGACTTTCCAAGCTTTCTGTGCAGAACTAGGAATGTGAGGTCCCTGAATGCTCCTGTGTGGGATGAGGTTCACAGGGGAGAGGGCCATGAAAGCCTAAGGTAGTAATTCAAAAGCATCTGTGAGAAGAAATTATGTTGATTTCACCTCTATCTTTGTATCCTGGGTAGTGAGAATAAAAGTCCTTGAGCATCAGTCAATGTCATTGTTCCTCCATTTCTGAAAGTTATTTTATCTATTTCACTCAAGAAATTCTCAGCTGTACCGTCAGATACAAGTAGGACCAGTAATGATGAATTACAGCCCTTTTCAGATAAGAGGAAGGATTCATTTGTGTAACTCTTGGGCTTTTAAAGAAGTATAGATTGAATGTTTACATTTTAATATGGTGCTATTTTTTATATAGTGCTATTCCTTTAATATGAAAAGCTGTTCCTAACTAAAAGTGATAGCTTTCCCAATGTAAAATACTAGAAAAGGAGAACTGAAGGATTAGAAAAAGGGAAAATTTCAAGCTGAGCAGAACTGGAAAACAAAAAATAAGGTGTTATTTCTGAAAACGTTTTATCAATTCTAATAATTATATTAATAGCATATAAGATACATGTAGAAATATTGCATACTGCAAGTTTCATAGTGTTTTTTGATTTTCAATTTGTATTTTTTTAATAAAGTCTTTTTTTTTTTCCTTTATAGCTTTGGAGATATTTTTGTCTGATTGCATGTGTATGCTGAAATGATTATGTTCTATGATGTTCGTTAAATATTTAGTGTAATAGGAAAATTTCTGAGAGGATGATGACATATAAAGAGCTGTGTAAATATAAATATATGAAAGCTTTTGTCTTCAAAAGAAATTGTTTAAGGGACTGATGAAGTAAATTCTGAGATGTAGCTGTCAATACTTTCATGTTTGACTGTTGAGCCATTTTGCTCCTTTGTTAATAAGGTCTCAGAGGAAAAACCTTTCAGAATGTACCATAACAACCAATAGTTATTCCAGCAGTTATCAAGCCATTTGCACATTCTTTGTTCCTCCTATTTCTATATTTAAATAGTATGTGGAAGCCTGCTGTGGAGGGAAGGAATGAAGGTTTTAATTCTTTCCTATATTCAGTATTGTTTTTACCTTTCTGCTTCTTGAAAATGTTACCTTGACTGGGAGAAGAGGATTTTAAAGATCTTGACCTTTACATGCCTCAGTGCAGGCATTTCATAGAGAATAGTTCTATAAACAAACAGACAGTATGTTCTATAGTTCCACAAACAAACATTCATACTGATTAGTTTTGTAAACAAACTAAGCAGAGATATTGAAAAATAAGTGAACATGTTAGTGATGAAAATGGAAATAGAATGAAGCTCTGTATTGTTGGGGTGGAATGTTAAGGGAAGCAAAAGTCTCCAGTGCTTTTTTACTGCAGTAACAAGTAGTGAACACCTGACATTTGACTTCAGCGTGACCTAAAGACATTGTGCTGTGGTGATTGTTTTCCATCACTTCTGTTCAAGTATTTTTGGGAATTAAGTGTGTAAAATAATTCCCTACACTTTTGCAGTTAAATCTTATAATTTTGAACAGTACATGTTCTTAAATTCAGATCAACTTGTCAAGGCAAAGCCTAGTGCCAGAGTGCTGCTAGAAGATATGAGGCAGTATGATACAAAAGCAACATTAAATGCAATTCCCTATTGGTCATGAAAAAAATTAATTCTGTGATACTTATACAGGTAAATGTAATGAAAGTTGTGCAGAAAAAGATGTGTATACTGAAATATTGATTTACTTATCCTGTATTTTGTATGGGATTATACACTTGGGGTTTTGTCACCGTTATATATTAAACAAATTTTCTAGATTTAATTTAGGCCCCTGAACTTGCAATTCTTTTCAAAAGAATTTGAGAACTTGCAGTATAATTGGAGCTGTAGCGATAGCCAAGGTCTCAATAAACATTCCTAACCTAATTTTTCATAGCATTAATCACAAATATGCTTTATGCAGCTTACAATGTATTGTTTTTTTAAGAGAGAAAAATGTTTATCAGTTTATCCTAATGCAAGTCTGATATGATTAAAAAATTCTAAACTGTAATGTTAATCATGGCTTGTCAAACAGACAGCACATAAAGGATATATAATATGAAAGATGGTTGCAATCTACTGCAGTTACATAAAGTGTTTCACATATTAAAATGCCTTTGCTCTGTAAATAAAGTGCTGTAGACTGAGATGTGATTCTACCACTCTTATTCTTAATGGTCAGGATATCCTAATGAAAACAGTGAGATCAGTTTAGAGCTTGGTGCCAAGCAGAAAAAAAATATTATATTATACTCTCAAATAATGATTTGGTAAGAGATTTTTTTTTTTCGGTGGTGCCCTCTTCAGAAGTTTAAACCATGTTATCTAGAAAATATGGTTTGGTTTGTTTGAGTTTTTTTTCACAAATGCTTAGGGTTTTCCCTGGGTGACTTACAGACTGAATTTCCTGGCAGGTTTGTTTGCTTGTGCTACTTGCTTGTGCTGTGTGCTACTACACACCCTCACTGGATCTCAAGTTACAACTTAGTATTACACTGCTGCAGAAGAAGCAAGGAAGAGTAAGGCTGTCACTGTGAAGAATTTGTGTCTGTGAGAAAAGTGTGCACATGATAGAACTAACTCTTGACACTCAAATCTATGCATAAGAAAGAGTTTAAATGTGCTGTTAAGTTAGAGCTAAGCTGTTGTAAAGCACAATGCCTCTGTTGCCTTGGCCAGATTTGAAGCCCTTCTTATGGTTGAAGTTAATTTGATTATTCTTGTGTTCTTACCTGTCCCCACCCCCCCATCCACACACATAATAGTTGAAAACTCATCAATTAAACCACTTAGTTGATAAACTAACTTTAAGGACCTACCAGAGAGGCCAAGGAAGCAGGAGCAGAGTTCATAATATGACTCATTATATAGAACACTGAACATTATCTTCTGTGTATCTTTCTGTGCTGGGCATTGGCATGTTGATTTTTATCATGATAGGCAGAAAGAAAATTGTGTTTCCAGAAACTTGGCAAGAAATATCTATGACTGCATGGTAAATCAATTGTACATATTCTAGTTTGAAACTAGCATAAGATTCTAAGAAGTGCTCTCTTACAATCTTACCATCTGCTTGTGATAGTCCCAAGTGTGTTAATATCTGTTCTGTATAGTGGTGAAGAGGTGTCAGTGGACTCACATCATGTGAGTATTTAATGTGTAATGCTTGTGGGTTTAATAGAGTTGCTGCCTGAAAAATAAAGGAAACTTGAGTTTAGAAGTTTAGGGCTTGGGGATTTTTGGGAAGGAGGGGTATGAAGGAAAATCTCAGCTAAAATGGATCTTTTAATTTGGCACTTGCAGTCTGGAAGGGTGCTTTGGGTTTTGGGCACTGTCAGTTGTCTTTCTCCCTGTGCTTAAATTTTTTCAGGACTTCTTAAGTACTTGTTATTTAGTAGGAGTCCATCTGTAGATTCTTGGCTGTTTGGTGTTTTTTTGTTTAAGGGGAGATATATTTTGTAGTAATTCTGGAAAACGAATCTTATCTTGATACTCTTCTGAAGCATGTGTCTCATTTGCAGGAAGAGTTTGAAGTGAACAGCTTATAGCTTAGAAACCTTCAGGCTAGACCTGTCTACGTGTAAGAAGGAGGAGAGCTCTATAGACCATCTGAATTGAGCTTGTTGTCTCTTGTGATAGATGTAAAGATGATCAAGTTTGTCAGTTCAGGGCAATTACTGCTTGACTCAGTGGAACAAAGAACCGTTGCTTGGTTTACTATGAAAACTCAAATTCAGAGAAGAAGGAAATTTATCCTGACTACAATGTAGTGAAAGAGCTTGATCAAGTAGTTGGCAGCAGTTATAGCCTATCAAGACCATACTTTTCAATTCAGCTGCAATGGAAAAATTAAATTTTTCCTTACTACTTTTGTGTCATCTTTTAATTTTAGAATATGGAACAAACTGCTGTCAACCATCTTTGAAGTCTGTTTCTTTTAAAGATTTAAGAAAGACATTCCTTTAATCTGAGTCCAGGTCAAAAGACCCATAAGAACTTAAATTTTAAAGGCTTGCCAAATGAACAAGGCTCTTTCTTGGTCTAAGCTACATGATATTTGAGGGAATTTCCTATCCACATTGTATGCCAGTGCCAGATAGTGCTTGCACACTAGTCATTAACCTTGCATGTTGCAGACTCCATCATCATGATAATAATCACAAGCACACCATTCCAAAGACATTAGAAAGCTCTTTACACTCTAAATTTCACCACTTTTTTTCCTTAACATTGCAATTGGCTTGCTACTGTAAACTTAATCATTGTCATGTATAGAAAATACAGTTTAGCAGAGGAGGTAGTTAAATTTGCCAACACATTTTTAGAGTATTATTTTAGCCTTTTGGCCTTCAAACCACAAGCAAGATGTTTGGATTCCTAAAAAAAAAACCCCAAAACAATAAGTTGTACCTACTTTCCTGTCATAGCTTTTTTCTTTTGAGGATATGAATTAAGTTTGCAAGTACAAAAGTCTAGCATACTTATCTCAATGCAGTTTATGACTGAAATATGTGTAAGGTGACTTTCTTTTCCTTCCTGTTTTCATTAAACAAGCTGACAGAAGAAAATTATTGGACTGGTGAAACAATTTGTCTGACATCGATTGAATGTATGTGAAAAGGCAGAGATGTATGATTGTTTTGCTGTAATTTGCTTTTTAGACACTAGCTCATCAAACGATGCCCTGTAACCACTGCTTCTCAAGGAACACAGCTACCTTTTGGATGTTATTATGTGACACAAAGTTGTCCGCCCTCCATGCTTTCAGTGAAGTGGTGTCTGGGGGAATCTGTCCTCCCAACAAAAAGGAAGTAAAAAAAAAGGAGTGGCATTTTGTTCTGCGAACCTGTGTGAAAATTCTGCTGTCTACAAGCTGGAAATAAACTTCTGTTTAGGCAATTCTGACTAGAGGTTCTGTAGGTGATATTGAAATGTAAAATGTAAAACTTGCCAGGAAATTCAGAGGAAATATTCTCAGATTTAAAAAAAAAAAAAAGAAATCAAGACATGCATTAAAATTGCATTATAGATATTCTTAAAACATAGAAAAATTCTTTCTTTTGATATACATTTTGGTTTACATTTTTATATTTTTTAATGATAGCTGAAGTCATTTCAGGTTACCTCGACTATTACTTCTATTTTAGATGCTAATTAATTGGAGAGCTGGTATGTGTTTTGGAAACTATTGTCAAAGTATATGAGGCTACTGATACTTCTTAGTTGCTCCTTGCATTTTTATTGCATGGCCGCTTGCAAAAGGTGAGACTGATCCTGAAAAACAGTGAGTACTGGTGCATAAAGCAGGGAAGGAGTTGTCTCCAGTGGGCAAGTTGGAGACACTAAAAAGATACTGATTCTTTTGTCCTCCCAGGCCTTCTTTCCATTCTAGAGCAACTCTGAATACTTCAAGGATTTTTTTAGTTGTGAGACTAATCTATTTCTAATATTGTCACATGAAAAGAAAAGAAGCCTCTAAATAACATGTTAATTTATGGGGGGGTATGTGTTTTTTTCCCAGCTTTTACTAAAGCAGTTATACTGGGAAGAAATCCAAAATTCATGTGTGTCACAAAGAAGAGTGAAAGCTGTGAGTGGTTAAAGTTCTAGAGGGCTGACATTTTAGTTAGCTGCTATTAATGAGTAAGTTAAGCAAGTTATTAACAAACTGCCACTTCAGTATAGTATTTAAATTACTTTTCCCCTCCAGTTTATCCAGTGATCAAATTTTTAAAATTTGTAATAAACTATGTTTTCATCTTTTCTCTTTATTTTGTGGAAATGTCTGAAGACAAACATAGAAGTATACATAGAACAAAACCAAAACAGAACAACAAAAAACAACAACAAAAAACCCTCAAAAAAACCAAAACCAAACAAATTCAAAACCACCAAAGCAAAATCAAAACAGCAAACATCAGTTTTCAGCAAGTTAACTTTTTCAAAAAAGTTCCCAATGGACATACTACTTTTGTGCTGAATTATGCATAAATATGGCCTTGGGATAAATATTTAGTTGTGTTCTGTAAGTGATGACTTGTCTTTTTTAATAGAAAATACTTTAAACTAATTAGTTGAAAATCAGTTCATGGCAGAAGGTAATTCTTTGAGTCTCTACTTCTGCCTCTGCCTGATTCCACAGCATGTATTGACTGGAAGTTTCAGTTGACTTTAATACAGGGAATGTACTCAAATTTGTGTCAGGCATTTGAAAAACAGTTGGCATTAATTGGACTTGTGTTATTCAGAAAGACGTGAATCAATGGCAAGGGAGGAAAAGGGCTGTGTAGAGCTGTGCTCATAGCAGGTCAAGCATTAAATTTAGCTTTCCTTACCACAATAACATCAGTCAGTTGTAACGTTCTTTAAAATAAAGAATACATTTTAAACCACAAAATGAATTATAAAAGGCAATATTAATGATTGCAGCATTAGTGGTGTCTTTTATAAGAAGAGGGAAAGGCAGTCACTGGGAAAATGCAGCAGTAGGGGGTATATGCAGCAGTTATGTAGTATCAGAACAGTTTTCACAGGAATAATGTGTCTGATTTTTCTAAAGAAAACATGAAAAGGACAAGACAGCTGAGATTAATGGTGTTACTTTGTGTGTGGTAGAATAATATGCGTTATGTTTTAAGTAGAAGGACTTTGGTAGGCCAGTCCCAAGAACATGATATTTTTCACTTTTATCTGCTATAACTGCACCTTGCTAGATCTTAACATGTTAGTACACTTCCTTGGGCTTATATTGCTTGCCTTGAGAATAATTCTTGTATCTCTGAACTTGAAGGGGTGCCTGTTTTGTTCATTAACCCAGGTAATTATTTACAAACCCAGCTTCAGTTTCGTATTAAACTCACTATCATCTGAGAAATAGGGCACTGTATTGTATAATGTATAGATCCAAAGGGACCTGAAAAGGCAATAAACCACTTATATACTACATGGGGAAGTTGTCCTGAGTGTGCAAACTCTGATTGCTTATAGACATTTACAGAAGGAAGAAGTTTGACCTTGTCACTGAGTAACCATGTGGGGAATCAGATGGCATAGTTCTACTTCCTGGGTCTGCCTCAAACTTTAACTGTGAATATTTACTATCTCCATATACAGGAACGGATTTTTTTTTTTTTGTATAGGAGTCTTAGAGGCTAAATCTAAATTTACTGGGAGCTGTGACAGCTCATGTGTTCTTTGTAGAACATATGTAGAACATCATGGAATAGTGCTTCAGGTACAAGAGTGACCACACTATTGCACACTGTTAAGTCACACTGCACTGTTGCACATTGTTGACTCACACATAGCTAAATTCATTTTTACAGGTTATTCCATCTTCTTTGTGTGACAGTCACAAAGCCAGATTCTGGAGCTATTTTATCTTGAATTCATGAAAAAAAGAGAAAAAATAAGGAGCTTGTATTAAGAAGTTTGTTCCGTGGAATGTCATATTTGTTTTCCTGTAATAGAATATGGTAAATAGTACATGGTTATACTATGTCTTAGAATGAAATAAAATAGAGGAGGAGGGATAGGTCTCAGGTAGCTGTTAATTATTTTGTATTTTGAGGTTTTCTGAAACACTACCTTTATAACTGTAATTTTGCATTAAATTTGTGGAGCTGATTAGTTCCTATATAAAATCATGATAGGAACACTTTAGTTTGAGTTTTTCAAGATGTCAGCTTGACCACAGACCTTAATTATAGAAGACCCACTGGTACTAGAGACTATTAGAATGCCATTCTTGATGCAGTTTGTGTGAATAAATTTATGTAAGTACTGAAACAAACACCTTACCATTATTAGTAGATTTTTTTTTTAAGGTAATCTTGTTCTGTAGTAGAGACTTTTTATTCTAGCAAATCGTTCAGTTACTAAATGAAACTGTGAATCCTTTTTTATGGTTGAATTCTGTATCTCGTATTCTTGCTCATTCAGTATTTGGCTCTGATTAATGGTCTACAGCCAGTCTGTTCTAATGTTAAATGAAAAAAACATTCTGGTGGCTGTGGCATTTGGTGATAAGTAGTTAGACTAAATAGAAGATGTACTGTGCATCCCTTGGCTACAGAGTTATGATTAGATTCAGCTCAGCCTGCAGAATGCTACTGAGGATATTGCTGCTCTGCTGCAGTGATAGAGCAACTCATATCAAAACAGCATGTGTTGCTGCTTATCTTTCATTGTACACTGTGGCATTCTAAATACAGTGGACAAACCAAATAGTATGGTCTATTTTTTTCTTCCCCCCCCCCCCTTTTTTTTTTTTTTTGCTAGACTTATTAAAATGGGAAAGGGGGATAGAATGAGTCTTTCCACCCACCAGGATACTGTAGTACTTGCAGCAAGTTTTAAAAGCCATAGATTTTTTTTTTAATTGTAGTAAATATTTTTGTGAAGTGTTTATTCAAGCCTTCAGACATTTTATGTTTCAGAGCTCATTTGCAGTCACTTTTCTGCTAAAACAAAACAATGCCACTAGCTAACCTCATGATTTATTTTAAAACAATCACTTGCCCCCCTCACACACTGTATTTTTACTCTACAATGTATATGTTGGAAATTTAGAGACTGCATTTTCAATGTTCCAAATAAATGAAAAAGGTGAGGGATACACTAATCTAATATTCCATAAAGCACAAGCTATAAGAATTAGCAATTAATTATCAATTGAAAAAATGCACATATTTAAGATAAACCACCATGTCATTTCATGATGGTTATTTGAAAATTGCAAGGTGCAGAGTTGGATTGTTCCAGTGTATAATGCACTTTTCTGCTAGGACACCACTGCCAAGAGTGAAGGCCAGGTTGAATCTTAAAGTGACATGTAGTAAAATGCCTACATACCTGCAGGAATTAATCTCAAGAGCACTGATCTATTTTTTTTTCTTGCAAGTTAATTGACTCAGTAAACAATATTTTATTAAATATAAACAGGTAACATATAAGAGCTAATTCCTGAAGTATAACTACAATAATTTTGCAGTCCTCTTTGCCAAGGCAACAGCTAGGCCAGCTGATTGTTCCCCACTCCTAAAATAAAGCCGTCCTTACTTTTGAGAACTGTGGAGTCCTGGGAGTCAACAAGCCCCAGTTGAAGTTACCACTTTGTGCTGTGATCTGGGGCTTTTGGCACTGCCAGATGTTGCTGTTGCTTTGCTCCACTTGCTACTGATTCATTCTTCTGCTGACTGCAGCTACTGTTCCTCTTTTTTCAGCTGTCCTGCCTCACCAGTATCATATTGTAGCATTTCCTCTTACTTCAGCTTTTAAGAAGTGCATATGCAGTAGTGCCATGTCCTTTATGTATACAGAATACTGGTAATCAGCTTCTCCCACTTCATGGGCCCTTAAAAAAAAAAAAGTATGCCATTTTTTCCTTGCAGTCCTACACAGAAGTTATGATCTCTCTAGATTAACATAAAGAGTTGGCCTAGTATGTCTCTGGAAATCTAGAAATTGTGTCTAAGGCAGTTACAAAGCTGTAAGGTTTTTTTCTACTTTTATATTAATTTCTTTTTACAGAAATGCTTCTCAAACATCTGTAAAATAAGTACATTTCAGAGGTTCCCATTTATGCTCTCCAGGAAATGCTCTTCCTTTACCTACTTCCTACCAACTATGGATTGAGGAATGGGGGAACACATCACTACATTTTATGTTAGCAACAGTTCCTTTCATTTGTATCTCATGTGAATGATAAGCAAACAATACTCCAAAGATTCAACTACAGTACAATATGAATGTACCCTTTTAAAAATTTTAAGGAACATGTTTGGTTTGGTTTTTTGTTGTTGTGATTTGGTTGTTTTGTTGAGGTTTTGTGGTTTTGAGTTGAGGTGTGGTGTTGAGTTCTGGATGTGAGCAGGCAGTCAAATAAAACTTAAGCTGTATGTTTTTTCTTCCCTTTTCTCCCAACCTATGCTATTTGTATAAAGCCACTCATGAAGAGAGAAGCAATTTAATTCGTATTTCTCCAGCCGACCATCATGCTGCTGTAGCAGCAATCTGGAGGCCAAAACCTCATTTTTGCTCCCAGTGACATCTCTATACCACTCATCATGGTCCTTGAACAGAAAATCTGTGTATGCTACTGTCATCTGAAGGTAGATAAAATAGTAGGGACTTTCTACCAGAAAACTGAGTGACTGTTTGATTGTTGTATTCTGTAGTAGTTCGATGTTGAAACTGTAATAAATAAATTTGATTTACATTTGATTTGATTACAGCTGTGTCTGTAATGCTAAGAAAAAGCCTTTTACATTGCCTCAGGTCTTGACAGAGTTATGTAATAAATAATTAAAAGTGTTGTAAATCTTACTGCAGTGGCTTTTCAAGCTGTTGCAAGGTAGAGTAGCAATAAAATAAATCTTAAAAGGTTATTTTGATCCCGTTTCCACTGATGTAAAATCAATTAAATTCGTTTCCTATAAATTAGGGTAATGAAATTGTATGACTTAGTGGGATACTCTGAGAAGTTTGGGAAAAGTAGAACAGACTTGACATAAATATATTTCAGTTTCTGATGCAAGTTTTCTGGACTCTGAGGAAACTTATTGTCAGTTCTCTTCCTGTTTCTCATAGTGTTCATAGGAATTTAAGGTTAGGATGGACCTCAGTATACGACCAAAGTTGTGATATCATTTCTTGCTTGCATGTATTCCACAGTTCCCTGGATTTCATATTCCGTTGTTTCACTGTTCACACAGTTAAAAGAATGTTCCTTATTTTCAATCTGAAAAGCCATTTTATATATATATAGATAGATATATATATATATATGTATATATACTCAAATTTTTTGCTATTTGAATAGTTCCATTTGATATGTAGGAAATTCCATTAATGTGAGATGTGCAATTTTAATTTTCTGTCTCCATAAAAACTTGGCAAAGAAAGATGCTTCATTAATTTATTAAAATGTTCATTGGTTTTATTGGAAATTAACGTAAATGTGCAAAACCACAGAAGGCGTTTGCTCAAAATAACCAATTCCTTTCTTAGTATGAAAGGAGAAAGTGATTTGATATAACAAATTTTGGATAAAAAAATTTTTCTCGTTTTTTCCCTGAGGACTAGACTATACTAATCCCTGATTTGCCCCTTAAACTAAATAATTGTTCTCCTGTATGTCTTCCTAAGGGTTCAAAATACAATATTTGTGAATAGGATTAGAACTCCACCAAGTGTAGTTCTTGTAGATACAAGATGAAGATAAGATGTATACTTTCAGGAAAAAAAAATCCTTTTTCTTTGTGCATATATCAAGTTGCCTCTCTGTTGAAGATAATCAGTTTTTTAGCAGATGTACTGCACCCTGCCTTTCTGATTGTGAGGAAAAGTAAGAAATACAATTATTTTGTTTGTACTCAAATGGAAATTCACTTCCTTAAAAAAGCAGAACGTGCTGGCAGTTTGAATTGCTAATCTGTTACACTTATTAATCTAAGTAATATGAAATTGATCTACACAGCACAAGATGGCTGTGTAGAGTTATATACAGCTGTGCATTAGGGAAATTCAGAAATTATGTAAAAGATGTTACAATAGCTTTGAACAGAGTTTTTGCCCTCTGACTTGGCCAATTGCCATATCAGGGATCAAAAAGGCTATTTATTGTGTAGAAGTTTATGTAGCAAGAGGATGTAAAATGTCTGATTCAATGCTCTTATTTTGTTGCTGATCTTTATTTCCCATTTTACTTCCCACACTCTTTTTTTTTGAAGCTGATATGAGACTGCATTCATTTGAAATTTGTGTTTCTCTGTTGAAGAAATACAGTCACTCCCTCCCACCCCTGTGGGACTTCAATTCTGTATTGACATATGGCTCTACGATAAGATGAAATAACTGTCCTCGCTGTGAGAACTTTCAAAAGGGAGGATGGACTTGAACTTTATGTGTGATGAGCAAAGACAATGTTGTACTATATTCTCAATGGAATGTTTAGAGATAGTAGACAAAATTCATAATATGTTTTTTTAAATGTCAGAATTAACTTACCCAAAATTAAAAAAAAATGCACTATAAGAATACTTACTTATTTGTAGATTCATGTATTAAAGTAAACTCCTTGTATTTACTAAAGCTTTTAGCACATGGAGAATTCTTATTCCCTACTACAAATGTTATTGGATTAAAGGATGCTTGAATGCCTGAATTAAAGGGTGTGCTTAAATACTTCTGTGAATTATAGTCTTGGGTTAGGATAGCTGTGTAGTCATGCCTTAGTAAACTAACAGCAGTGAGTATAAGCAGTAAATAATTCAGATTTGTACACAGTTCTTCCCCACAGACACTGAGTGGTTTATGTTCTTTATCCACTTGGTTTCCTGTGTTAAGATGTTAGTCAATTGTTAACTCCTTGAACTTATCTGGCAAAGCCAATCTTTTTTTTTATCATGCCTATCGAATTATAAATAATGCTCATCTGAATTATAAAAACAAAACCCAAAAAGAAAACCCAGAAGACCCTGAAAAGAGATCCTGTTACCATGTGTTTTGTTGTTTATAGTTTTAAACAAGGTTTCCTTACCACTGAATATGGAAGTAGTGCAGAACTCCACTTCTGTTGCATGTTCAAATTTATTTACAGCTGATCTATTTTGCCAACAGTTTCCCTGTTTTAAAAGTACTTGTCTTCAGCTTCACTAGCAGGGGACAATATGAAGAAACTCTAGTATTATGAAAAATATTCATCTTCTGAATAGCCAAATGGACTCCTTTAAGAAAAGCAAAGCAAGAATCCACTTTTCTTTATACAGAGTGAATAGCTGGAATATACAGAAAATTCTATAGTAAAAAAAAAAAAATGTTAGTAATAGTATGTCATCATATAGGTAACTTATTCTGGAATTTTCACAGTATTAGTAACCACCTTATTTAAATAACCAACAGTACTTAACCAACTAATAACCACCAGTTAAAATGTTACTTTTGGTCTATCTAGAATATATGATGAAAGAGAGGGGCTAAAATTTCTGTCTTGGGAATTGAGTAACATTAGCTTATTGTTACTTTATTATGAGTCAGAATTTGATGCAATTGTACTATTGAATTTTGAGTAGTACTTTGACTCATCTAATGTTTCTTTAATATCATAGTTCCTCATATGTAGCATGAAATCATAAAGACTCATACTGAAGCTTAGTCTCAGATTTTGTATTATATTAGTGTGTTGCATGCATTTGGGGATGTTTGAAAGTAAAAATGACAAGATACGTGTTAGTAATGAAATAGCATAAGCAAAATGCATTTCTTGATACAAGCTAACTTTTTTCCCCATTGTAAGTAACATTAATTGTTTTCATAAGTTCTTAAATGAAACTGTAAATATATGCACAAAGTTTGGGATAAAAAAAGTATTATTTTAGCTGAAAAAAATCTAAAACTGAGTAACTACAGCACCTTAAGTTGCGTATTCTGTGTTTTTATTGTCATTTGCTTGTGCAGTATGAAATAAAGTATTGACAGAGGCTCGTGGGCTTTAAGGATACCACTGGATGTTTCTGTCAACTTCTGGTTACTTTCCTCTTGATCCCCTCCTATAGCTGCTCGTTATTAGCTGAGGATCAGGGCCCAGCTGGTCACCTATTGAATCCAGCTGGCAAGTTGATTAATTTCTTTATAAGAGTCCAGGTAAAAGGAAGTATTTTCTTACGAGTGGGCCCAGAGGGAGAAGCAGAGAGAGGTTATATGCAACCTGCTCAATTAAATACAGAGGAAAGCATATCTTCTTGAGAACATGAGTAGGCATGAAGGGCTTTGTAACTCTGAAGGGTACACCCTCTACAAGAATGAAAAGAATAAAAATAGTTGAGAAGAAGGGAAGGTTTTTATGTTCTGATTTTCTTTGAAGTGTTTTTGTTTGTTCTCTGCTCTCTAACTGGAACAGATAGAGGTATAGTTGCCTGAGGTAGGTACTAAGCAAGTCTAGTGTCTGATGAGAACTAACTTGGAAATAAAAAGCTGGAATAAAAAGTCTGTAGTTTGCCAGGGAACAAGCAAATGATTTCTTTGGGGAGGCACTAAGTGACCAGTTTCTGAAACCACATCAGCAGTGCTCTTACATTAGAAGCACTAAGCATATTTGGCTTGTCCCTAGGAATGCAAGCATGTTTAAGGAGCCTAGAGCAAAGCATCTAGTTTCCTTACTGTTGCTTCTGAAAAGTTAGACACTCTAAACTTCAATGATAAAGTTGCCTTCTGAAACGATGAGTGAGTGGTATACATGTTCTGACTACTGAAATGTAAAGCAACTCAGTAACCCGGTTCCTTATATTAATCAAAAGGAGTATTTCTGGAGCTGGAATTTGTTCTTAATTTTGCCAAGAAAACTTGATTCTGATGCAAAAAGGTCTTAGCCTAATCTACTGTTCAATTTTTTTTCTGTATAAGATGGCTTTAAGCTGATTGTGTATCTGGACAGAGAAAACTAGATGACTTGGGTGAATTCAGAGCAACTTCTTAGTCTCATTATTTGTCCCTACTTTGTGGTTTTGTGTTGGAAGTAACAGGAGTGTTGCTAAAGATACTGGAAGACACTCCAGGCACAGTGTTCTAATTGAAGTTCAGTGTAACTTATTTTTCTCTTTGTAGTCCATTCTGTGCTGTGAATTTGAGGCAAATAATTGTTTTGTTTTGTTATAGGGAAAGGTGAACATGGAAAGCCGTACCCTCTTACAGAGGAAGACCATGATGATTCTGCTTATAGGGAAAATGGCTTCAACATATTTGTTAGCAACAATATAGCACTGGAACGATCACTGCCAGACATCCGACATCCTAAGTATGTAAATTGTTTCCTGGACTATTTAGTTTTTAAGTTTTTATTTTTACATATCTCTAAATTACCTTTTCATTACAGAATGATTTTTGTTAAATTCCTGGG
>NW_020955854.1:930989-936278 GCF_003031625.1 Empidonax traillii
GTCCTCTAGAGTCACTCTGAGCTCTTAAGAGAGGACTGATTTGAACTGTCTTTTTACCTGCATTTTAACCCTCTTTTAATTAGATGTTATGTAGCTATCATGTGGGGGAGAGATACAGGGGTGAGACAAAACAAATTGTCTCCATGACTATGTTTGTATTTTCTTTCACATGTAATTCTCTTCATTACACAGCATTTCATGTTAAGGTACCTTTTCCTTAATTTATAAAATTTTGGGGTGTGATTTGTTTAAAAAATTTCAAGGACTGAGGCAGAACTATTTGCATAGTAAGAATTTAAGAAAGGGAATTCACATGAAGGTACTAACCTTTTGTTGGAGCTGTTTCTAATTTAATGTTAAATGTTAATTGTTTAATTGTATTGTTTAGAGAAAAAATGTTGCTCTTAATTTGTTTATATTAGTATCGTTTCATTGAATTAAGTTAAAAGAAAGGTTTTTATAACAGGCTGTATGTTTTACATACTTTCTGCTTTGCCAACTTGAAAGTATTTATAGAAAGAGTGCTTTCAAGAAGTTTGGGTTCTAACGCACAGCTTTACAGCATCAAATCTGTGCTGAATTACATCACTTGTATGATGAATATGTTCATCAGGCATCCTCCTCTGTTAGCAAAACTGCAGAGGAGAATTACTAAATACAAAAGGAAGCTGTCAGGTTTATCATCCCTTTGTGTTTCTGTAAATTGATCTTTTGGCAACTTGTTCCTCACCCGCTGCTTTCACACAGTCAATGACATTTCCATGCCTGTCCCCAGAAGCGATGTGAGCGGTGTGTTGTCAGAAGTGACATATTAGGAATGAGTCAGTGCTACACCAGCCTTTCTCTGCCCTCCTTCCCTCAGCACAAATCCTTTTGTGACTTTCACCTAAGTGTCTCACTTGGGAAGCTTGTATCCTTAGGTGTTGGCATTGTTTCCGTGTTTCATTTCAGCCGGGTTCCTGTGGTCTTCAGTGAAATCCTGTGTAGTGGTTTGACCCTTGTTGGGTCAAGCTGCTACATCACCCCCCTGCCCTGCCCCCTTCCCCCAGCTCCTGCTGCAAGTCCACAGAGCAGAGGGAAAAAAAAACAGCTAAAGAATTCCTAAGAAGAGATAAGGATTAGGGAGAAGTCACTTGCTTTCAAAGGCAAAACAAGTCAGATTGGGGATAATACTTAAATTTATTGCTAATAAGATAAGAGCTAAAGAGTGAGGAATAAAACAGTCTTAAAAAACACCTTCCCCAGCACCCCTCCTTCTTTCTCAGCTATTCTTCCTTTTCCCCAGCGGTGCAGGGGGAAGGGGGTTTTTTGCAGTCAGGGTGTTGTTTTAGTCCATTCCTCTGGCAGCAGCTCTTCCCATTCTGTTGTCCTGAGGGCTACTCCTCCATGTCTGTAGGGGGACAGCTACATCACCATGGTCTTCACCACGGGCTACAGGGGAACCACATCACTGAGTCCTTTCCCTGTTCCCATGGGGGTCCCTCCCATGGGATACAGTCCTTGATGGACCTCTCCAGCGTGAGTCCATCCCTCAGGCAGCAGTTCTTCCCAGTCTGCTGTTCAGTGGGTCACTCTTCCACAGATGAGCTGTATTGGCATGGGTCCCCCACAGGGCCACAAGTCCTACCCAGGAAAAACTTGCTCCAGTGTGGGTTTCCCTCTCCACGGACCACAGGTCTCCTGCAGAACTCTGCTCCATCCTTGGGCCTCCCACAGGGTCACAGCCTCCTTCATGCAACCACCAGTTCCAGCATGGGCTCTTCCTTGAACTGCAAGGGGATCTCCACACCCCAATGGTCTTCCACCAGCAGCAGGTCCTTGGCTCTCAGTCTTTTGCCTGCTGGAGCAGGAAAGGGGGGCCCCTGGGCTCTCCTCCCCCCTCCTGCTTCACTGACCTTGAGAATCTGCTTGTTATCCCTCTGCTCTTTCCAGCCTGGAATTTTCTTTTGCACAACAGCCCTCTTTTCTTAAATATGTTATCACAGATATAGTTCTTAAATATATTATCACTTCTAATTGGCTCAACCTTAGCCTGCAGCAGCAAGTCCATCCTCGAGCTGGCTATCATTGGCTCCTCATAGGACAGGGGAAGCTTCTAGCAGTTTCTAACTGAAGCCACCCCTATGGCCCCCCCACGACCAAAAACCCAGCCACAAAAACCCACGACATCTTGTGTGGTGGCTGTTTTAGTAGTGCTCTGTGTAAACTGACTTGTGTCATGTGCTTCTAACCTTCCTTATGTTGAACACTCATAACACAAGTTAACATTAGTTAATTGACTGTATTGCTTACCATGTAAATGGCAAAGAAAAAAATGTTCGTGTGCTAAAATTGCCTGCTAATTAGTATGCTGATTAAGGAGACAAAGCTGGGCTCTGTACTTCTGATAGTTACACTTGAAGCAAGTGTATTTCTTGAACTTCCAAGAGAAACAGAAGTCTGACAATGCTTTCTGACCTGCTCTCAGAAACAAACCCCTCTCTTAGCTGCCGTGTGTTAAGTATGGCCAGTCTCAAATTGCACTTCATTTTTGGAACTGTGTCCTCACTTCAGAAGTGCATGAAATGTGAAGTAGTTCATACCTCATTGTGCTGGTTTTGGCTGGGATAAGGTTAATTTGCTTCACAAATTTGCATGTCACCCTTGCGCAGGGACCGTGTTAGAGGCTGGTCATGTCACTCATAAAGTTGCTTTCAGAGAAACTAATTGGAAAATTATGTGATTTCTGTGTCAGGAAAGGGTGCTCTTATTTCCATAACATTAGAGTAGTAATGCAGGTGAGGTATAGCAGGCACAATCTAGTTTTTTCAGCTTCTGAACATTATAAAGGGCTTTGGTGGAGCTTCTAACTACCTCAAGGCTTTTAACTGTTTTCTGCACATTTGTGGGAGATGCTATTACTACAGACTTTAAGTCTTTGATCTGTTCTCTCTATTAGTGTATAGCATTTGCACAGGGGCTCATCTGCTAAAGACTGACTTTCTGAAAATACTGTCTATGATATATTTTATAGAACCAAATAGAATGGTTTTATTGCCATCAGTAGAGAAAGTTCACAAAATGGAGCCTCAAATAAAACAAAAAACTGGTTAATCCTGTAATTTGAATCAAAACTTATTTAAATTAAAAGAGCAGCTACAGCAGTTTCAACATTTATCTGAAATAACTTCAAAAATATCTTGGTCCAAAGTCCGGCCAAGGAAATTTCAAGTACTGCTTCCAAGTGTTTGGTTTTATGGGAAGTATGAAAAGATAGCAGATAACCAAAACTTGCTATTTTTAATCCAAATAAACTTTCTCCTTCTGAGTCTCTTAGCAAACTGGGCTCAGGATTTGCGAGCAGGTAGAACTAAACAAACGCTTAGATGATTCAGCTCTAAGGAATTCAGGTTTTCAATTTTTTAAATAATATTCCTGTGTCTTTCCTGTGAATTTTTTTTAAACACTTCAGCAAGATATGTTATGATTGATTTTTCTTTCCTTTTTTAAGACATGAAAATGTACGTACTATAAAAATCCCTAGAGAAATTCTATTTTAAGGCTGACTTAACAGCTTTCCTATGTCCTTAATATGTTTCTGTTGCATCCCTTTAATATCTCCCATGATTTTTTTCTGTCTCTCAGAATATTTTTTCCATTTCTGAGTGGTTCTTTGTCTTGTTTCTGTCCCACTCTTGTGTGAAAGTCTTCGCACAGCTGGTGCTCTTGCCAAGCTACATTAGCCAATTCTCCATTCTTTGCCACAGTCACCCCCTGGTTTTAAGTTTAAACAAACAAACAGAGCTTTTTTTTTCCCCCCTTAATTTTACATTAAAATCTGAAACAAGATTATCAACTCAGTTCATTGTGCTTCGGGACCAATTTAGTGGAAATAAGAGTTTGGTCACCTAAAGTAGAAGGCAGCATTACGACTTTTAGGTAGTATTGAGCAAAAATAATGGAGTTAATGTTTAGGGGGTAGAAATTCTGTATCAGTATAAAAAAAATATTTCAAAACCTGCAAGAAGAGTGTTTTCATGTTTTCTTTTTCACCTGCCTTGTGCCACTTTCTGTAGCCTGGAATACAACAAACATGCTAATACTAGGGACAGTGTTGGCAGTATTATTTTCTATTGTTGAAAGAGAAATGCTACTTATTCAAACTATTGAATGTATCAGTTACGATTAATTCTTATCTTCTCCACATTATTAAATATTCTGCCATTCATACCAGTTTTGTTCAAACAAACAGAACTGAATCTGATTCACGTTTTGAATAGCATTCTAAATGTGATTTTAATGAGGCTTGGGGGAGTGATTGCAATCATCTAGTCTGAACAGTGAATATAAATTTTGTGATCTATCGTGTTTTAAACTCTTAAGTCCTTGTAAGCTACGGAGTCCATATTTTTAGCCTTTTGTCCTTGAATCAAGGAATTCGAGTTTGTTCCTGATACCAATAGAGTTGAGACCTTTATAATTTAAAATCTTTGGGTTTGATATACTTGTATAGCTTCATTTCAAGACCAGGTCTCATTTCATCTAAAATTTGTAGATTAGTTGCTGATAACCATATGCTGGAGTACATCGAGCACAGCATGAGCCGATTGAGGGAGGTGATTGCTCTGCTCTGCTCTGTGCTGGTGTGGCCTCACCTCAAGCCCTGTGTGCAGTTTTGAGTGCCACAGCATCAGCTCTGTCAGAGTTCAGAAAGTGTTTGGACAATGCTCTCGGGCAAACACTGTGATTCTTGGGGTTGTCCTGTGCAGGGCCAGGAGCTGGACTTGAAGATCCTGATGAGTCCTTTCTAACTCAGGATATTCTGTGATTCTATGTGACTTGTGTAATCACAGATCAGATGCACAATCCTTCTTAGCTTGCCTGAGTAATCCATCATGAGAAATCCCATCCTTTTAAGGTTTTCCTGGGCATAGATAGATTCATTTTGTAGTGAAAGTCTTAATGTTCTTATTGTACATTAAGGATGCCAAACCTGATTTTTGTGATGTTGTTTTTTAGGGCCAGAGTCAGTGTTTCCAAGCATTGTCTGCTGGCCTTGCTGTTGCTGAGTGAAGTGCTGGCCCTTCACTGTCACTCCCAGCAGTATTCCTTTTTAGAAGTCTCAACTATGCTCATTTTTCTTACACATTAAATTTTTCACAGCACTCAGAAGAAATGCATTTTCATATTCAAAGAAATATGAGTATTTAGCCAAGGGCTGTGAGATCTTCTGTGTCCTGAACACTAATGAGATTTTTTTAATAATAAAAGCAAATTTCACTTTATGGGTTCTGCATAACTGAAACTCTT